>NC_056728.1:1547003242-1547055742 GCF_019279795.1 Protopterus annectens
ATAGTCACATGTCAGCATTGCAGAGTATCGGTTCCCATGTATCAGGCAGATGGGAGCAGATCATATGAGGAACACACATATAATATGATTACGTCACTGGACAGGCTGCCGAGTCTGTACAGTCGAACGCCTGCCATCGCCAAATGGTTACACATACCCGATACTGTAGTCATGTAGTCCGATGTAATACACATCACAAGGGATCACACACACCCAGTGTGAGTGACAAATGTAAGCAGAAATGTCGGTGAACTAGCGGCTGTAAGCGTGTTTGTCTACCAGTATGCCAGTAGTGCACTGTCAAAGAAATGTGGAGTCTAAACGGGTATAAGGTGCTGTGGCCAGAGGTCAGCAGTGCTTAACACTGTGCAAACCCACACACAACTGCTCCCACTTGCTGGAATGTGCCTTACCCAGTCCGTATCCAAAGGCGTCGGTCTGTCCGCAAACAAAGAACTGCCCTATTCACGTGTTGGTAGCAGTACCCTGCGCACATAGCTTATGTGAATTAACAATAGACCATGGCGTATGTACAGACAGTAGACCACACACACACCATACAGTGCAGTCATCCAACAGTATAGCAATGTACTGGCAGATATGTCCAGATCACTGGTGTATGCATGCCTGGCCGTCCTGTGTTTCAGTGTGTGAGCATGCCCAGTATGACTGTTACGCATGTTGTCGACCGACATTACCGTCATACCTTCATGTGTGTGAGCATGCCAAGTATGGTCAACTGTATTGCATGTGTCACATGTCCAGATAGTTAGTACTGTGTTGCTGACCCCTCTGTTCTACACAGACAGGTGTCATGCTGTGTCTGCAGGGTAGCTAATGGTCATGTGGCATTGACAGTTGCTACATGTCTGCATAGTGTGGGGGGACATCCAACCACAACCACAATCCTACACAGCACCGTGGGTGGCACACATGAATCTCACATGTGTAGGTTTGACGGGGGGCACAGCTGACAGTTGAACACATCTGCCGCTACTGTACTGGTATGCCAGATACTCCATGTCAGTGTGTGGACCTACCTAAATCGCTGGTTGGAGGGATACCAGTGTACGTCAGTTCCCAGCTTTAAATACCAGCACAGTGGTGTTGGACGTCCTAGCTTACACAACCTACATCAAACTGCCTGGCCTGCTGTAGTCTGTGTGTGTCTTAGGGGGTTGGGGTCATTCATTGGACATATCCATAGGCCATTGTATATCATTTGTCTGTATTGGTCCACATCTGTCCAGCTGCATGGAACGTGTGTGGGCTGTATGGACACACATGATGGTCAGCCCATAATCTGCAGTGGGTTAGGACATCCTGTGTACTACTGGCTACCATTGTGACCCCCATATGTGCTACAGAGGTCATGGTGCCACTATGAATGTGTACCGTCTGCTGCCCTAACATTCGGTCACTACAGTCACTTGTATGCTCACATACATACCATAGCAATAGGTAAATACACATTCAAATACAACTGCCAATTGTTAGGTCAATAGACATACCCTGGGTGTGTTCTGGAATTGAGGACGGTGCTGGAGGGCTGCCTATGTTGGATGCACACAGTGCACCTCCTAATCGTGGCCGAGCACAGGTAGTGTCATGTTTGGCATCCATTGTACTGTGTGGGGTCAGAGAGGGGAAATCCATGGGTACCTACTGTGTCAGTGCATATGCCTTGTGTTGCCTCTTTGCCAAGGACAGGTCATACTGTGCACGGGCTTTCGATGACTGTGCTCTGCTCAGGTAGTTCCTTCACCAAGTCACACTGTGCCTGTACAGGCTTTGGCAATGGTGTTCGGCTGTGTGGCCCTGCCCCATGCTGTTCCTGCTGCAACTGTTACTGCAGGATAAGGTTGTGTAGCATAGCAAATACCATAATAACTTGTATGCATGTAGCTAGTGAGTACTGCAGGGCTCCACCGGATGTGTCCGGATACCAGAACCATGAAATGAGCATCCCAAACACATGCACAATTATATGTCTTGCCTGTGCATCCGCCTCATTATAGTATGAGTGTTCAGGTGTGTGTGCATTGCTGATGGGTGTCATCAGCCACAACACCAGTGTTTACCCAGCATCCCCCACTAGGAGACTGCAGGGGATGGCCATATTGGCATTGGTGTGGTACAGCTGTGTCAGAAGCCATATATCAGAATCATCATAGCTTCCAGGGCAGACAGCACACACTTTTAATCTCATGCCCTGGCCATCGCATATGGCCTACCTGTTGGAGGGTATACCTCTGCAGTGACTGTAGGTCCTACCCCGCTCACCAGGTGGTGCTTCGATGTGTATGTGTGTGCAGGCTATAGCACCCAGTACCCCAGGGTAGTCATCCATGTGGTTGAACTGATGCATATTGCTGGTCTACTATTCACGTGTGTTGAGGACATGTACATGCTCACTAGCATGTGTTGACATGGCGTCTGTGAACTGGTGCAATACTCTGGATGCAGATGCCTGTGAGATTCCCATGATATCCCCAGTTGTGCTGTGTGAGGTACCTGTGGCTAGTAAACCTAGGCCAATACATACCAAGGTATCCAATGTGATGGGCTTCTCTCGGCCTATTTGATGTGTCAGGTGTGGCAGGCACAGGTCAACAAGCCACTGTAGGAGGTCTCTGTCCACCCCATAGTGCTCCACCATCCCCAGCCCATGTAGTCCCTGGTGAGTCACCCTGGGTCTATAAAGTCTTATGTCACCCCAGTAAGGGTTGTTCGGCAGCATACACATCATCACTGCCCCAGCCTCTTGGACATGTTGGTATATGTTGCCTGCTGCAGCCCTTCTCATTTGGTTGGACTGTGTCATGAAATGTCCCCGCAGGTATACACCGGTGGTGTAGAGTGCGGAAAAAACCTGTGTGTATGCTGCTTGCTCACATTACCGTACTGTTCAGGTGTGGGCTGGCTATGTCACATGCTGATTGTGCTAATCAACACCTGTTTGTGCAGCCTGTACACCCTGACTACCCCACCACTGCTGTCATCCCTCCCAATGTCACCAGGCAGGTATAGACACACCCCTAGCTTAGGCATGCTAAGGCAGGAGCACTCCCGAGGCACAGTTCTGCAATGTACTTACAGTATGCCTAACCCCCCTCCCATGCTGTCAACTATATTCGAGCCCTTCACCCGGCTGAGTACACACATACACTCCAGGGACCTGCATCACACCCTGGTGATAAATGGGATACACTATTGTCAACCTCATCTGCATAGTACAGTTTTCTAATGAATAGTTATATGACCCATACCGAACCTCCAAATTAATAACCACTGCTCAGTGTCGCTCAGATCCATACACAACTGGCAACAGGTGCCTTACTATCACCATATTCAATGTCCCATGGACTTCCCAGCAACAAAATAACCGGTGTCTACATGACTACAACCCGTGACCCTGCACACTACAGACGATGTGCATTACCACCACACCATGGCAGATATACATAGATCCCAGGTTATCACGTACAGATCATCCGGCACAAACATTCAATAGTGCTGATGTCCCCAGACATATATGCTCACATCTATGTCTATCTCTGTATCTACATATGCCATATATATTATTTGTATACATATATATATATATATATATATATATATATATATATATATATATACATACATACACACATATACATGCACACACATATGTAGATATTGCATTTATATCACAACAGCGGACCACATGACAGCAAAGCATTAGACAGGAATGAAAAGGAAACTACATGTGCCACCTGCATCATGTAGTGTTGTTACTATCAAGGCACATGTGTCTTGTTGTGTCACACGGGTCAGACTGGATCAAGGGTAAGAGTAGGGTTGCTGACATTTACTCACCAGACCTATTGGCGAATGTATGTGTTGACAACCCAGTGTCTTGGTAGAATATGTGGGCTGTGGACACTATATAGGTCAGCAACAAAACACACTGAACACATCCTGCAGCTAGCCACCCACAGATACCAACACATACGGTATAACTGCCAAACACACACACCTGCCATGCCTTGGAATCGAGCACCTACCTGTCTAGTCTACCACACTTCAACATTATGCAATAACAGAACGCGCTACCAAGTTCCAGCATCACTGCACTCCCACAGGCATACTTCTAGGTGGATGACATCAGCAAAGGCAAAGACGCCGATAGGGAATGTATGGGGAGTGAGCCGTCTAAAAGCATTACTCTGTCCTCAGGCAGCTGGAAACACACACACACTTGGCAGGGCTGGTAGTTGAACAGACACCTAACTACCTTTTCACACTACAGCATTACACAGTTACAGAATGCACTACCGAGATTACTGGAACACAGCACTCCCAGAGGCATACTTCTAGGTGGATGACATCATCCGCAGAGGCAAAGACGCCGATAGGGAATGTATGGGGAGTGAGCCATCTAAAAGCATTACTCTGTCCCCAGGCAGCTGGAAACACACACACACACACACACACACACACACACATACACCCACGCTTGACAGGGCTGGGAGTCGATATACACCTAACTACCTTATCACACTACAGCATTACACAGTTACAGAATGCGCTACCGAGATTACTGGAACACAGTACTCCCAGAGGCATACTTCTAGGTGGATGACATCATCTGCAGAGGCAAAGACGCCGATAGGGAATGTATGGGGAGTGAGTCGTCTAAAAGCATTACTCTGTCCCCACACAGCTGGAAACACACACACACTTGGCAGGGTTGGGAGTTGAACATACACCTAACTACCTTATCACACTACAGCATTACGCAGTTACAGAACGCACTACCGAGATTAATGGAAGGCAGCACTCCCAGAGACATACGTCTAGGTGGATGACATCATCAGCAAAGGCAAAGATGGTGATAGGGAATGTATGGGGAGTGAGCTGTCTAAAAGCATTACTCTGTCCCCAGGCAGCTGGAAACACACACACACACACACACACACAGACACACACAAACACACACACTTGGCAGGGCTGGGAGTCGAACATACACCTAACTACCTTATCGCACTACAGCATTACGCAGTTACAGAATGCACTACCAAGATTACTGGAACACAGCACTCCCAGAGGCATACTTTTATGTGCATGACATCATCCGCAAAGGCAAAGACGCCGATAGGGAATGTATGGGGAGTGAGCCATCTAAAAGCATTGCTCTGTCTCCAGGCAGCTGGAAACACACACAGACACACACACACACACACACACACACACACTTGGCAGGGCTGGGAGTCGAACATACACCTAACTATCTTATCACACTACAGCATTACGCAGTTACAGAACACACTACCGAGATTACTAGAACACAGCACTCCCAGAGGCATACTTCGAGGTGGATGACATCATCGGCAAAGGCAAAGACGCTGATAGGGCTGTATAGAGAGTGAGCAGGCTAAAAGCATATTACTGTCCCAAGGTAGACATAGACAAGCACATGGCAGTGGTGTGAGCGGGACAACTGCCTATCTATGGGGCACTATTACAACACTACATAGATATGAGATGCGCCACAGACAGTACACCCTTCAAGCAGGTCAACCAGTGTGTTCAATGTAGGAATCCATCCTGATGTGGGGTATGGACATCTGTTGCCTGGATGACCACCATCGCTATACAGGATGTCAATGGCCATGCCCATACTCAGAGGCACATAACCGACACAAGGTGTCAATGGGCAGGTTCACACAGTATCACACGTCCGTTTGGAATGTACTGCGTGTCCATCTACACAACGGCGTACTGGGCATGCTCACACACTTAGTAGTAGCGAAGGGCTGTCTTGCATGCACACGGATTCTAAACACGGAAGGGCACAGTTTGGAATGTACTGTGTGTCCATCTATACAATGGCGTACTGGGCATGCTCACACACTTAGCAGTAGCGAAGGGCTGTCTTGCATGCACACGGATTCTAAACATGGAAGGGCACAGTTTGGTGTTATTGTTCCCATGTACATGAAGGCCACTCACATGTACTGACTTAAGAGCCATCACAGATGTCTCAGGTGCAGATCACAGTGGTAAATGCTGCATTCTACTATGTAGCCCTCAGACTTCACCATGTCCTTGGACCAGCAACACACATCCATACATTATATACAACACCATGTGACTCATGACCAGTGGACTGTACATAGGTCTGCAGCAACTGTGCAGACTGCACATGTACTGACAGCATTCCATCATGTGTTATGCAATGCAATGATACCACTGTTCATAACCAGGTCGGCTCTACACATAACAGGGGCCCTGGGTCTTACACAGCTGTAACAGATGACTGTCGCTGTACACCAAAGAACACTCATGTTTGGATATGACATACATGTAATCACAGTGGATATGTACATGGACCACACACACACAACACATATGTCTTTTGCTGTCCTCCGTGCAGACAAGTGGCTACAGCAATCACACGCATGCACATGGAAGGTAGGTCCATGGCTGTTGAATGCTAACAGTACATAAGGTAGCAATGTTGACTGAGGTAACATTCCCTCTGTACTAGTTACCCATGACAACCATCATATCATACAACAGTCCATGTGTTATGTATGTCATCACACATGTCCACCAATTGCAATGCATACAAACATGGCTACATGACAGGCATGTAGGACCAACACACATGTACATGTAGTGGTGTGCATGCAGCTACCATGCATGTGCAGTAGCTGATGCATGTAGTTCATCTGTACCTAACTACAACATGCAGTTGCAATGCAGCCCCATCATTGACACCTGTATATGGTGAAATACTGACAGTACAGTAGGATGTACATCAGGTATGGATGGATGTGTGTTCATAAAGTGGTGATCCACCTTTGCAGATGGATGTTTGCTGAAGACGGCTTATAGGTGTGTCACAAGCCATCCTACCATTACATGTGCAAACAGTACGCTATGTTACTGTTACTTGAAGGTGAAGACATACAACCTACACAGCAGTCAGGGTGTTACTGACTGTAAATCACTTGACACCTGTAACACTTACATCCTCCTTTGTGCATATAGCAGCACAATTGCCGAAGGTAGCATTGGTACACATAATGCGGCCAATACTGATGCATGTCTGTCAGACATATCATCATATAGCAGGTGTATAATTCACAGTACTGCCATGTGTGTTTGCTTGTGTGACCATATATGCCACATATGGTGGGGAATACATCCCAATTGTTATACACCCCTGTACACTGTTGTGGTGATCTGTACATACTGCAGTGTAGAAAGCATGACGTAGGCAGGGGTGGTGTGTGTACCACACACATGTCAGCTATCTGTATGTGAATGACATTTGTGGACTCCACAGTGTGTGTGCGTGTGTGTATGTATGTATGGCTGTCTGGTGCATGGAGTGAGTGTGTATGCTACCATACAGAACAGACAGGATCCCTAAACCCTCATGGTGATGCAGTCTACTACCCTGTTGATGCCATCAGTCTCAGCCTTACTGGCTACCTGTACATGTTCATTCTCGGTGTTGCGTCATGTGAGTGCACAGTACTGTGAAGGTGATTACCACATAGGCAGGGGTCCTCACCTCAACACTATCGAGTGTGCGTTATAGTGTTGTTGACCCCGTGAGTGTGGGCGTGTTACTGTGTGTTTCTGTGTATATCTGTGTGTGTTCTCATCCTGTAATATGACAGGGTATTACTGCTACACAGTGAGGCCTCATGCTATCAAGTGCCCTCTAACGTTATCATCGGCCAGACCACTGTGTAAACCCCCCACACCATGTCACCATACCTGTGATGTGACCTGGTATGGATGTCACGTCTCTAGCCACTGTAGCCTATTAAACAGCCCACATGCTTCTGGATCAGTAGATATGTGGACATCTGTGGAATGGTAGCCTTTCTAACAGTGAGATTGAGGCTACGTATAGCATGCTGGTATTGCCATACATGCCTGTGAGTACTCCACATTTACACATGTGAAACTGAAAACACTGCTACTTATTGACACATGCAAGTAGACCTTAAGGAGGGAAGCAGGGCATAATTACCAACATGATGTTACCGCTGTTACCAAGACACATACTGTGAACATATAAAAATGCATTACAAACCTTACTACATGGTATGCCTGGTGCATGTCAACAGTACACAATTAATGTAATATACACTTATCTCACTATTCTGTTCACCCTGTGCATCAGACCATATGAGCATGTCCCTGCACCGATAGTCTGGATGACAGGGATGCGGCACAGGCATCATGATATGCACAGGGTGATAATATTTGCCAGGGGCATAGGCTGCACCAGTGGATGACATCATGTGTGTGGGTAAGGTCCGGTGATCTGATTGGACATGTGTGGTCATTATGCATGCGGGTGTTGCGGTGCCCTACAGATGTTTCTGCTGTGTGCGTGTATGTGTGCACACAGTTCTGCCTTTTGTCAGGCCTACACAGGGGTATTATTGACAGCTCCAGATTGTACAGACCAGGATGTACAGCTCATTGTGTCCAGCCACATGACCTGTGCCTGCCAGGGGTTGCACGGGCACTACCAGGTGGAGGCACAGATTGGCTACTGTCCAATGACACTTGTCCACTGGAACCATGTCCCCGCTGGGAACATCCAGAGCCACGTCCACGTAGCCTGCTGTGTCCTGGTGTGGACAGCGCAGCACCAGCTGCACTGCTACTGCTACCGGCACTATGGGAGTGGGCATGTGAGGTGGCTCATTCACATTGACCTGCACTAGGTGGTGTAGTTGGCCTACGTCCACATGGCCTATGCCCTCACTCCTACCAGATGTCCCAGCACAGACAACTTACGCTCGCGGATTGCCATGCCACTGTCAAGGATTCCAACCATGTCACCCAATCGCCTGTCCAGAACATCAGCAATCTGCTGTTGAGCATTTGCCAATGCCTGGATGTTGTCATATAGAGTATGGATAGCAGGCCTCTGATGCCTCTGCCCCTCTCTGGTCTGCCGTTCAGCATGTGCCTGTGCTGCCATTACAGTCTGGAACATGCATCTGGTGACACCAGCTGCTGCGCTCTGTCCTGCAGGTGCATGTCTGCCAGAGGTCCTCCTACGAGCAGCACTGGCCACATGCCTGTGTGGCACATCTGCAGTCATTACACTGACACCATGGTGTGGGGACACACCTTCTATTGCCACCACACGTTCCTGTTCCAAGCTAACAGACACTGACTGTCCTTCCTCTATGGCCACTGGTGAAGGGGTATGTGTTGGCATGAGAACTGTGTGCGGGGAAGAGGGGGACATAGCTGGGATGGCAACCATTGACACAGATTCAGCCCCTGACAACCCTGCCTGTACTTCATGCATATGTTCATCACTGCTAGTATCTGTGGGGACACTAACATCAGATGGACCGCAGGAGGGTAATGCACCTACATCACCTGGGAATGCAAAGAAAGACTCTACATTACAATAGACACACAGACACACAGACACATAGACACACAGACACACCATGCATGTGATTTGTCAGACGGCATGCAGCATGCATGTGATACAGCAGGCGGCATGCAGCTCAGACATTAATAGTGCTAGTTAGCATACCTCCCTGAGTTGCACACAACAGCAAGCAGGTGTCATATCAGTAGCCATGCAGTTCACACAATCATTGTAGTAAGCATGCATCCCTGTGATACACCATGTGGACCAGCACAGGTTAACAGTACACATGGCTGAAGTGAACTTGACATGTAATCTGCTGATGTGTGCATTGACATACATACATGTCTGACAGAGTGGTGTCCTGACACATGTACAGCATTGAAATGGGCATCACATTGCAGTGTTGTCTGTATGCCCTACAGATAGAATGCACATTTAGCAAATGTGCATGAGCATTGAAGGGTAGTGTGAGGCATCTACATTGCTATACAGTGTGAAGTACAGACACTGTGCCCTTGCATGGCATCATGAGGCATCTATATTGCTATACAGTGTGTAATACGCACACAGTGCATAGCCATAACTGTGTGCATACACATTACATAACTGTGGATTGTGACCCACGTTGCTGAGGTGTATACACACCAAACCATGCTGTGTCATGTGACAGGTCACTGGAAGACCTACGGATGACACCCCTGCACAACTACTACAAAGTCTTAGCTGCCTGGCAACCATGTCCACACATGGCAGACTTGTCAATACACCATGTCCCACATGACATTAATGTACCACACAAACGAGGTGCACAGCTGACAGTGATGTCCTACAGCAGCAAGGGAAATGTACGGTATCTGTGGCCTGATGTGGTGTCAATGTCTGTGGAAGCTGTACAGGTGACTAATGTCATGCTATGACACAGACGTGATGTTCAACACATCTTATATGGTCAAATTAAGTGACATTTCCACTAGCTGTGCACAGGCTTTTAGGATGTCCAGTGTTCCACATCAACTATATAATCAGTCAACTAAGGCTATAGTTGGACCATGTGTGGACAATGTGCAACAGGGTGTATATACATCACAACTACTGTGTGGCTACATGTCTCTGGCCATCCTCCATGGCCATGTGTGAACATGTGTTGGTCAAATGTTTGTGATGGCTATCTGTCTGACATGTCTGTGTTGTCCCATATGACATACACCCATAGATGTCAGATATGTCATTGTCCACAGGGCTATGCAGACAATGGGTTGTATGTTTGGTATGTGGGGTATGTATTATGGGATAGTGAGACAATATTGCAGCCGAAACACTACATGTCTGGGACATGTCAGATGGCATATCACAATGTGTGCACCCATTGCAGGGCATATTACACAATGGTGACTCCTGTGGGCTGCCCATATCACAGCTCACTGTGTGGTACTGTTTGCGTACCACACATATGTTGTTCCAATGTATAGTACATATGCTTACATTGAACACCTCCACCGTTGTATGCACAGCTGTCCACACATCTAGCAATGACAGATACTGTGGTTTCATGTCAGTGTTTCATTTAGTTTGTATATATTGCACATGGGTAGCCAGTGTGAATGATGACAGATGCGACCTGTATATTGCGACTGGACCATACATTATGTGTACATGTGTTAACTGGCCACATGGCATATAGATATATGCATTAACATGCCTGATACTGATAACTGTCTCACCTGCAATGGACTGATGTCTGTGCAGCATGCCAGAGGTACCTGTATAGGGTTGACACAGCAGTTTGAACATTATCCATGACTGTATGACAGCCACAGGGTGCACTGTGCATGTTAACACATTCACCTGTACAATAGCATATAGTATGCACATGTGTGCATGCACAGGATAGCATACTGTAGTATGTGGCATGTGTGTAAACATACCTTGCATATGATGTTACATTACATATTGTACAGTGACACGTGCAACTAAATGGGATATAATAGTCATATGTGCAGTAGTGACTTACCAGGCAACTCCAGGCTCATTGGTTGGGAGACACCCACCTCCACGATGGCAGCTTATGTTTGTGGATGCTGTTCTGAGGGTGTCCCCAGGTTGGCCAGTAGCTCCTTGGTGGGTGTGAGTGGGGGCTGGGTTGGTGGCCCACCACCTCTTCCACCTTGTTCCCTGGTGATTGTATTGGCACGCTGTTTCACATGTCGTATCAGGTCCGTGCAGTGTCTGCGCACCAGCTGGTAGGTGT
The DNA here is from genome assembly GCF_019279795.1 of Protopterus annectens. Classification (NCBI taxonomy): domain Eukaryota; kingdom Metazoa; phylum Chordata; order Ceratodontiformes; family Protopteridae; genus Protopterus; species Protopterus annectens. The sequence continues at coordinate 1,547,014,903 of NC_056728.1, forward strand.
GGTTATGGCCACCCACATCATTAACGCTCCTGCGAAGGTCCTACCACAGGTTGTCATGCTGCTGGGCATGCTGTAGCACATGGCTGAACAACACCTCATAGTTCTCATGGAGGTATGGGATGAGGGCATCATCCTCCAGGCGGCTATACGCTGGCAGGCATGAACGAGGCATTATCTGGAAGACATAATGATGGAGACAGGTCACAGTATCCCAGAGATGTACAGAGATACAGCTGCACATACATTTGTATTAAATCTAGTACATCTGAACAGTTATTTTTGCAAATCGTCATGACACTGACATGACTGACATGTTTGTGTCACACACATGTAACACCAGTTATGCATTGGATATCATCACCATATATGTGTGTCACCTCATTACATTGTTCATACTCCATGTGAATGCTGTCTTGATGTGGGCATGTCTGTTTGCATGTACTGGTGTTCTTACCTATCAGCACATGCCTGGATTTGTCCACAGTAATGCTGTTGACATTGATGCTGTATATATCTCACATATCAACACATACACTGCCTTAATGGACATGAGCAGTGACAATGCACACATACGCACGGAAACCTTTACATGCATGTGTTTTGCCATATACATCTACACGGCACTGTACAGCAGTTCAACATCCTGCTACGTATCGCCTGTGTTGCACATGTGATAGACATGGGACAATGGCGAGCTGGACGTCATTTGCAGGGATGGTTATCAACTATAGCATGTACGGGCAAGGTTTTCTAGCTGTATCCAACAGCCATTTTGCCACTGCAAGGTGCATCAGTGCCACATTACTGATCCAGACAGTTAATAATACATCTACCATGCGGTCATCGCACCATGTATGACAGAGATGACATGTGCAGCTTTGATGGACAGGGTTGCATAGTATGGCAGGAGTATGTAACATGTATGGCACAGGGATCTGTCCAGCACGTGGCGATCCTTGTAGTAGGATGGTGGCTGTCCATGATGTATGTCTTTCAGATCAGGATATGTATGTGTAGCATGTCCAACATCATAGTGTAGCACATGTCTTTATGCAAGGTAGCCAGCATGCTGCATAGTGGAGGTGAGGATTGTGAAGGCTGGTATCATCCATCCACGCATGGTCAATACCCCTTAAAGGTGATATGTGATCAGATATTGGTCACCTGAATGCTGAGTATGCCTGGCCAATGATCTCCATGCTCATGGATGGCACCCTGGCATGGGTGCCTCATATGACGTAGGCCTGGAGACGTCACCAACTCAGGGAGGGGAACTGCACAGCACCATCCCTTACACAGTGTCCATAATGTTGACCACTACCTAGGTGGTAGTTAATGGGTACAGGGTTATACACCTAGCGGTGACAATGAAAATATCAGCTGTCAGATTGTGCACATATGTCACACACCTCACCCACAAAGCCCATTCTGCATGTTGTCCACAACACTGAGACAGCTATTGCTCCTAGTCATGGCCATTCACATCCTTACATACACAGATGCCTCCCATTTGTCTGTGTGGTATGGGCTATAATGAGGGGGAGTACACAACATTAACCCTGTTTTACTGTAGCTGCCACTGGTGTGATATGCACATGTCACTCAGACACCTTTTGTAGTGTTTCTTCTGTCAACAGGCCACTGGTAGAACACTCCTGTGACATACGAAGGTACATCTAGCATACTCAGTGTAGCTGGAACATGGTATGGGTGATGATGTCCTATAACCTGTCACAGGTATGCTATGCAGTGTGAAATCATCCGTACTGTCATCTACTTCTGTACTGCTAACATCTACGTTGATAAAGGTTCATAGACTTACAGACCATACTCAGCAGGGTAATAGTGCAGTGCCTCCAATTATGACTGTTGTCTCCACTTGTGGGTTGCAGTGGGTTAATATTATCCAACACCCTATCTGTATTGCATAGTCATGCTCAGCACTTGTTCAGAACATGTAAGCACTTCATGGGCTACTAATTACTATAGCACCCATTCCAACTCATTTCTTACAAGTACACTGTATGTCCTTACATTTCAAGCTTGCTTACAGTACAACAGCTGTTGTACACACGTAACTCACATATCTTGTGAGACATGGTTGAATATACAGGCACGTCCAAGTGTCACTTACCAGTGTTATTGCCTGATGAATATGGCAAACATGTGGCAATAGAAAAATTGTCTCATGTACACAGTCAATGCTCACCTCCCCACATATGACACTACAGCCTGTGGGAGATGCACATATGTAGCCATGCTGGGGGTAATGCTCTCACCAACCCAAATTGAACCTGACATTCATGTGGGGACATTTAACATTTGCAACACACCCCACTCATCACATAGTCTCACTAGATCTCCACCACCACAGGCCACACATAGTATGAGTACGACATTTGTAGAACCTCTCCATATTCTGTGTAGGCACCAGAGGCAGCCCCCATTACCAAACACAACAACAATTACTTATAGCTCACAGACTCATGTGTGCCCATCAACTACAGGCAATAGGGTGTTATAACATACCCAACACACCGGTCATAGGTGACTCTGTAGGTGGTCACACTGATACACCAGGGATCACTGCAGTGGCTGTACTGTACAGAGATGCAGGTAACACATGACTCTGCTGTTCACAAACAGGTCACTACTCTAGAGAGGTGCCGCCAGTGTAAACACTGTAGTTGGGCTTACACATAGACTTGCCAGACAGCATAGTACCTCACTATGAACCTGTAAAGCTATTACATATCCTTTGTGCATGGTTAATTGAGTAGCTCTTCCATTTCGATTAGCTATCATGCTGTTACATTGTCCCATGACTACAAGCCATATGTATTCTGTTATTGTGTATTGTACATGCCAATAGACAATACCTTTTGTTTGCATGATATAACAGTTATGCTGTGTAGAATATCTGACATATCTACCTACAATACTGTACATTACACATATTTTACAAATTATCCCATAATGCAAAGCATACTTGCACAGCAGGACCACCTTAGGCATGTTATTGTCATTATATGCCCATACACATGCCTACTGTGACAGTATATCAACATATACTATCCCCTGCTATGGCACGTACTTGTTGGACATACCCTACCACTGATGGCGGGTGGTGTAGAATTGTTCTGTTTAAAGCCCTCATGTAACATCCCTTGTGGTGTATGTGATGTTTACCTTGTGGCCCACAGCAGGACACACAATTTCTACAAGTGTTACTATCCTCAACAAGACATCACTACATAATACCTTTTCCCACTTTATGCATTGCATACACTTTTAATTAATACAAAACAGGCTCTACATACACTAACATACTGAGTGTTCTACATACCTTGTTAGCATTCCGAATCTTCATAAATATCTCTCTTACACCTTTACTGTTTAAACGGTTCTATGGTATGAGCATACGGTTTGAATGTATGGCAAGTCATCCTTATATACGTCAATACCGGTAACATGTGGTTTCCTGCCACCAATTGGTGTTCCTGAGTAAATTATTACATGAGCATCAGCTGTGCAGCTACTCCATTCACCAATTACGTGGCAACACTGTGGTATAATTTAATTCTCCATTTGGGCGTTGCCCTTTTGCCCTACCTTCGGTGAGATGGCCTGTATGTGTTTTGTTGTGAGGAATTGCAACTGCTATTTGTAGAGACACAGATATTTTGAATTCATGTCCCCCGTGGATTGTGTGTGATGGCTATTGTATGTGGTTCTACATGTGAGTATACCTGTCATCTCAACCGTCTGATAAGGGACTTTTGCAAACAAAACCTGTAACATTGCCATCTGTTCAATTATACAACAGCTACGATTTCACATGGCGCCTTTACAAATGTGTCTCTCACAAGGTATGTTAACGCTTCTGCAGATGTAATTGAGTAAGTGGATGTTTGTGATGTTATTACAGTCTGTATTGCAATTGTTTCGGGTGTGGGGGAGATGTAGGTGGGTGTACATAACATATACAGGTTTGTGGGGACTGCAATTCTACATATTCCATATATGTGTGTGGGCTCCTTCCCTAATTGAAGATGTATCACTTAGTAGACTGCACTATGGTTGTTACGGGCTTATACATTGAGCCATTGTTAATTGGTTTCTATATAGTATGCAGGTGAGGTTGATACTTCCATACTTCCGGAAATACAGTGATATGTAAAGGAATGTTACTAAATGACAGCTGTCTCATGTATTTCTGTCACAGATATTTGCACTCATTGCAGTTGTGTTGGTGACTGAACCTCTTTGGCATGGGTTGCCACCTTTTCAAATGGCCATAGTGGGACATTTGCAGGACACACATCGGTGTTTACAGGCCGACACATACCCACGGTCAGTACACAGGATAGAGCATACTTTTATCCTAAATACATACTTATTCTTGTAGCACTTTAGCTACTTATCATGTTTCATGTAACATTTACGTTTTGTAGATACAGGCATAACTATTTAATGCAACTATTACATAATATATGGGACATAATTATGTCCTACAATCTTGGACATTTGCCCTTTTTAATATTTTTTGTCAGGACACAACTACTCAGGGTGGGGCTGGCCCTCTTAAAGTGGGACAGATGGTAACCATATGCCTACGGCCAGCTATAACCACACCTACCATAATGATCTACCTCCAAGTTAGCACTAACAGACACACGATGCAAACACAAACGCACACATTACAGTCCCATGGAAATGCACACAGGACCCTCAACACACCCATACACAGACTACAGCAATCACAAACACAGTTGAACACAGTACCTACGTGGATCGCAACACCAGCAGCGATAACTAAATGTCCCTTAATATCGTGATAATATTACACGTGGTTCCAGTACTCTGTTCTTTCGGTCTTTAAGCCTCGTGATTACACGTGTCGGTATGTGACACATTCCATAGTTGGCAGTATCCTATTTATTTCTACCTCCATGGTTGTGTACATGTCGTTGACCTATCTATATATTTGCAGATATAGGTGACTCCGTATATATCAACATATATCTCTCTATCACCCTTTCTAGCTCTATTATATATATGTGTATATATATATATATATATATATATATATATATATATATATATATATATGAGAGAGAGAGTGGAGTGAGAGGGAGAATACACCTTTCATTGTGTACATGTCAGTGTATACTGTTTCCTGGATTCCGCACGTTTGTGTTTGAATCTGTCACATTACACACCTGCTGTTGGTACATCTTGGGTAGCTTATTGTTAGGTGATTGTGTACATGATTGCATGTTCTACTCCTGGCAGTGGTCGTTTTACCCTTCAAAGCAGGCACTATTAGTACAGGGGTGAATAATGCTAGTTTCACCTGTTCTGGACATCATTGACTGTGATCTGCACGATATTCAGAGAAGCTTAGCCCTGTTTCGCGCATATACGTATAGTCATATTTAAACGACGCTTACCAGCACTGGGCAACACATATTCCCACTAACATGTGCTAAACCTGATCTGATGACCTGCATCCAACATCCATTATTCATGCCTTCGGGATTACGTAACATCCCTTGCAGGATGTGGTACCGGGAACATGCACGACAGTCAGTGCATTTACCACTTGGGCATCTGGGATTTGTACACGTGTTATGGCATTTTGTATGTGGACTGTACTACGGCTGTTACTTCAAACTGCAATCAAATGGGTAACTCAGTTAGTTTACATATGGATGAGACCTATTAATGGTATGTCCAAGTGATGTTTAATGGATGTGCTCCAGCATTGGGAATGTATGTCACAGTGAGCCACACACTATAATGTGCTACACCTTCACACAACCATAGGTGGAGCATGCTGGGGTGACAGATACCTGTCATGGGTACACCCCATGCTTTGCCACTACATCCATGATTACATTGTATGGAGCCCCTCATTAACACACCAGGGAATCCATGCAGAGTGTGTGGGGAACAGTGATTACACACATGGATCCCACAATTGGCTCTGCTCCACTGAGGGACAGTTGATTACTCGATGTGGTGGCAACAGCAGACACTGTTTGCCTCGATAGATGAATGGCCTCTGACAACTGGGCGTGTACCTACCGATGTACCTAGGAACCTATACATACAGTACCAACATATGATGATAGGTGCGTGTACTGTTCAGGTGTTGACATTCCTTGTTCCAATAGCTGTTGTGTGTGCAATGGTTGAGGGCTGCCTATGTAGGATTCACACAGTAGGCCACCTATACATTGCAATTTACATGTGGTCGTGTGTGTGTGCCATCCATTTTTCTGTGTGTGCAGGTGGAGAGGTGTGTCAGTCCATAGCGGCCTACACTGTCAGAGTATGTGTTATACGTTCCCTCTTTGCCAAGGCGTAGGCATATTGGACATGCCTCCGTCTGCCTACTGGGGCTGGCACAGGGTGTTCGTGGTCTGAATCCCTCTGTGCCTGTGATGGCCTTGGCAATTGCGGTGGGCTGTGTGGGCCTTCACCATTATGTCCCTGCTGCAGCTGTTTCCGCAGGATCATATTATGTAGCATGGTACATACTATGAAGATGTGGGCACACGTGCCTGGAGAGTACTGCAAGGCTCCACCAGATATGTCCAAGCAATGGAACCATGATTTCAGCATCCTGAACACACGCTCTGTGATGATTCTGCTTTATGCGTGTGCCTCATTATGGCGTTCTTGCATGGGTGTGTGTGCATTTCTGATGGGAGTCATCATCCACGGCTCCAGTGCATAGCCAGCATTCCCCCACAAGGTGGCCATGTGGGATGTCCCCCCTAACAAATACCTGATACAGCTGTGAGGCATGCCAGATGTGGGAGTCATGGTAGCTTCCAGGGCTGCCAGCACACACATCCATGATAATGCCCTGGGCATTGCACACGACCTGGCAGTTGATGGAGTGGTATCCCTTGCGGTTTATGTAGCGCCTACGATGCTCACCGGGTGGTGACTTGATATGTATGTGCATGCAGTCTATTGCACCCAGTACCTCCGGGTAGTGTGCCACATGGTGGAAGAGACGCATATTGCTGGCCAACTCCTCCTGAGTTCGGGGGAAGTATATATGCTCATTGGCATGTGGTAACATGGCATCCAGGAACTGGTGTAGTACCCTGGATGCTGATGCCTGTGAGATCCCCATTATATCTCCAGTTGGCTTTTGAAAGGTACCTTGGCTAGTATTCGCAAGCTTACACATACCTTCATGTCCACTGGGATGGGTTCCCCTCTGCTGTTTCTGGATCTCAGGCATGGCTGGCACAGCTTAACTATTTGCTGTAAGATGTCCCTGTCCACCCTGTAACACTCTACTATCTCCAGATCATGTAGCCCCTGGTAGGTTACCCTTGGTCTGAAAACTCTTCTCCTCCTCCGGGGCCTGCGGTGGTTGTCAGCATCATCCTCCACAACACCTTCAGTCTCTAACACATAGTGATGAATCACAGCTATGGCAGCTCCCAACATCTAAATTGTAAAAGTTCCCCGTCTGTTTACACCTATGGTACGGTGTTTGGGAATACACAGGTGTGTGTGAGGTGCTTTCACACTTTATACTATTGTGCAGTGAACACTGATGATGACATAGGGTGTGTATGTACGATCGTAGCTACAGGGTATCTTATGTGTTTTATGGCAGGTACTACTATTGTGGTGCCTTTGGTGTTGAATTATATTTGGCTGCCATGGATTACCTCTTGCCCTTCCCTTTACATTTCTTAACGTTTCACCTCCCATTTTCTGGCATGCATCCAGCAGCCTGCTTTCATTTATACTTTCCTAAACCTGGCTTATCTTGTGTAATGTGTTCTATGGCCGGTCTACTGCAGGTTTGCTTTGGTCTGCTATGACAGTTCTCTTTTCTTTGCAATCCAACACCTCCCCTATCCTATTTTGCAGGTTTCTGTGAGCAGACTTGTCAGCTGCCATCGATTGCCCGCTGTGAGCTAATAGGTGTTAATTGCTCAGTTGTACTCCAATTACCCTACTGCGGCATTTCCTTATTTTCTTCCCCTGACCTTCCTGTTTGAGCTATGGTGCGTGGCGCATGCGTCTGCTTTCCGGGTTTTGGGCACGTTTTCATCCACGTACACATGTGCTTTCGGGCACCATATGTGCTCTCAGCTAAACGATGCTATACCTACCTCCCCACCCCTGTCCTGTGGCTTTGCTTAGGAATGGCCAGGCCGGATTTGCATTGCTCCAATGTGCTTACAGCTATGGTGTCACACCCCACTGCTGATGTCATGTATACCTCTAAACCACTCCTCAGTGTTGTAGCGCTGCGCCGTATGGTACATCCTTAGTCCGGCGGGACATTTGCGATTCACTATTACTTGCCTCATTTGCATGGCATTGACTATTAATTCCTAGTTACTGTGCTGAACACTGTCACAGACCCTTAGCAACACTTGCAGCTTGGTTGTGGTGTACCATGCATACCTTTGAGTATTATGGTGAAATCATGATTTGTATTACATTGCGATTTTATGACATTTGTATATATTTTCTTTGTGTTCCCGTTTGTGCACACATGCCCTGCGGTTGTACTTATGTTACTGTGGACATGACATTAAATGTTGTTTTTTAGGTGTTGTGCATCTTTTCTTATGCCATTGGCTGTATATTTAGCCATTGGCATATGCTAACTTTGTAATACATGAGTCTGGTCCGCTTTCATAGCTCCGATGTTCTGTTTGGAAAAATGTAAACCGTGTTTTTTGGTTTACATTTCTGTGGGCTTACGCTACACCTGCACCACTTCATGAATCTCTATGTACCTTCATTTGCATGGTGCAGCACTGCACATGGGGTGATTGGCTTACCTAAGCCGAGGGCTACGCAGATCTGGCGTATGCTGGTAGTGCATGTGGAATTGGATCGTACCTGAATTGCTCGACAGCCATATTTGGCGTTATACCGCCTACGCTATGCCTGCGCCTGGTTCATGCTTCATGAATCCCGGGGCGAGAGTCCACTGCCCAAGGTACAAACTCAGAAATGTAATTTTTCATGCCATCAGTAACGCATTTTATAGTGGCACAGGTATGCTTTGCTACAGCATTATGAACAGCAGTAAGAGAAGAAATTCAACAGCTCACATAAGTATCACTGTAGCACAAAGTGTAAATAAAATGGTTCTAAAGAAGGAGGATGCAAGGTCTGAATCCAGTTTAAACTATCATGCTGCTTGGAATATTTGCAGCAGACGTAAAAATGTAGCTTGTGTTTTGTTGTGTGTAATATAAATTGTTATGCATGTGGTGTTTTTTATGGTTTAATTTCTCCACTGCTTAGCAGAGTGCAAACAGTGCTCACAAATGAAAGAAAGAGTGAATAATTTAATTTGTGTACTCTGTTAGTGCAGTTTTCGCAACAATGCACATTCTTTCTAATGAGTAAGTGATGTGCACATTCTGCATACCTGTTTATGTGGCAGAAGCTGTAAATGCAGTGCCTTTGGCCCCTTAACAGAGTTTCTCTGGGGTTCCATTCCATACAGTATGAAGGGAATGCAGAAAGTATTACACTGGATGCTTGATTTACTTTGATCAGAACATCATATACTTTTTTCCGTTTCTTATATTATGCAGATGCTCGCTGCTGAGCAGTAAGCAATCAACATTACCTTCTTAAGGAATAAAAGAGAAGCATTTTATTTGGGTAGTCTTCTGTAGCGCCAATCCACTTAGTGGCAATGCGCAGCCATGAGCACTCTGGACTGTACTGAGTGGAGAACATCTACTATGGAAATTGTTTCTGTGGTACAAGATGTAAGTGCACTGACTTTAGAGGTAGAACACAGGTGATCCAGTGATCAAATCCAGCTAGCTCCTACTCTACAAGGGATGTCAGAGTGCAATTCTCCGACTACACAATGGATGTCAGAGTGCAATTTCTAACAACACTCTAATTAGGAAGATAACACTACATACAGATGGCTATAATAATTGTGTTTCAAGAAATGTCTAATTAGTGCTTTGATAAATAAATGTACTTAAATAGCATATATAATTAATGATTTTGTTATGAAACACAGTTGAATGTATGAGCAACTGTTTAAGCAGGATAACTATGATAATGAATTAAAAATGCACTTGCGTCTTTATGATGGGAAGAATACTTACCTGAAAATCATCTTCTCTCCCACATAGCCAAACTCTGTGTTAGGACAGTATGTGTAGTTATGTATGTATGTATCATATCCCAACCTGTATTAATCAGATCATGAATGTCCATCCATCTGACATACATTTATAAATAGAAATAATGAATCTTTCAGGGGAATGCATTTCACAAGACTTCCTAAAGTTATACGCATACAGGTCTATCTGAAGAATATCTCTATGTATACTGAATGCTGCTTATTGGTAAGGAACATGGTTAAAAAAGAGTTCTCCTGTAGCACTGACAAATAATCACATTGGAATTTATGAATTATTTCTTCTCTAGGTTTGATTCCCACATTGATAACTAACTTTTTAAAGTGTATAATTCCAGAAAGTTATATGCTATGTCATCCTATTTAACCTTCAAAACACCAAGGATAATCAAAGCCATTGAACCTGTCAGTGCTGACCATCTGAAAAGATGTGAATAGGCTAAGCATCACACATGGCAAATCATCACTGCCATGTTTCACAACTTCATTACTGTTTGTTAAAATACATCTGTCTTTGCAAATGCACTGATCTCGCTCATGCTCAGTAACTTATATGCATGTGCTATGTAGCAGGAGTGGCTGACTAGGTTCAATATACACACTGATCTACATCCTCCCTCTTTAATTTTGTTCAACATGCAAAGTAGGAGAAGAAAGACATATTTATGAGCTAGACATTATTTCATTTCAACAAAATAAAATTGAGTTCAAGTCCAAGTCGCTATGTATTTAGGATTCGGTATGAAAATTCTACCCAGTCTGGTAACATAGAAATTCTGACTGAGTTTAGCAACAGTGATAGTCTCTGGGGATTCTTTCAAAACTGGAAGATCAGAGATTACATCAAAGTTGTTTGAAGAAAGCACACTGTCCTTTTGAATTTGAACGGTTGACAAGTCACTCTAGGAATTAGAGTCGTCTGCACATGCAATATACTGCATCACTGGTTCTATGACAGGTAACACATGTCTTCAATTCCTTCTGAAATCCATTCCTTCAAATTGTATGATTTAATATCTCCATTCCTTACAAATGTTCTTCACGATTCCCACTTGGTCATATCCTTTAGATGTTTGCATTCTCACAACTTCTCCTTGTAGTAATGGTCTAAGGAATTTACTGGTCTTATCGTAGTGCAACTTTTGTGACTGACATTTTCTCAAAAATTGAGCCTTGACCACTCTATTGTTGTTTGCTTTTGGTACTAATACTTGTTTATTGATTGGAAGAGTTGTTCTTGTCTGTCTGGACATTAATCTCTGAGCAGGTGAAACAAACAAGTTGTCTTGAGGAATGTTTCTGAGATTGAGTAAGTTAAAGAAAACACTGGTACCATCTCTATTGGATTTCTCCAAGTGCTTTGCACTCTGAACTGCATGTTCAGCTAACCAATTGGATTGAGAATACTCAGGACTACTGGTAATATGAACAAAGTCCCAAGACTCAGCAAATTTCTTAAACTGCTGACTTGTAAACTGTGTACCATTGTCAGATATGATTTTCTGAGGAATATCATGAACAGAAAAATGTCTCTTCAATTTTGGACTGACTGCGTTGGATGTTAATTTAGGAAGTAGGTCAATTTAAAAACAATCCAAATAAGAGTCTACTAACACTAAGTAATGATGACCATTCCATTTGAAAATATCTGCAGCAACTGTCGACCATGGTAATTCAGGAATCTGGTGCAGCTGAAGTGGTTCTTTTTGTTGATGCAGTTTGGTGATGTTGCAAATTGAACATGCTAGTTTCCTTCTCTATACCTTTGGACATAGAAGGCCAAAAATACAATGCCTCTTATCCTTCTTTTGGTTGAATCAGTACCTGGGTGACCACAAGGCAAACTTTTGATATATTCCTGTTGTAATGCTTTAGGAATTACCACTTTTGGACCTTTGATGATGATTCCTTCCTCCAACATGAATTCATCTTGGTAAGAAAAATACCGCTGAAAGTCAAGTGGTAAACTAGTTTGTCATTTTGGACATCCTTGACTGACAATGTTTTTCAGCTGCTGGAGAATTAGGTCTGAAGCTGTTGATTTCTTAGTTCATGAAGGCATGATGATGAAAAATTTCTGACTTCCATGACTTCAAAGTCTGCTGTTTCATTTTCATGCTGCTCTATCATTTGTCTGAGTGCGTGACAAAGCATCAGTATGGTACAAGTATTTGGCCTTTTTGCTAATCAATATTGAAATTGTACTTTTGCAATTTTAACATCATGCAATGCAATCAGCTGGGGCTGTATGCATTGGTTTTTCAAAATTTTCACAAGTAGTTGGTGATCAGTCTCTATTTGGATAGGTCTGCCATAAATATAATCATTGAACTTCAAACATGTGAACACTAATGCCAAAAGTTCCTTCTCTGTTTGTGCATAATGAAACTCTATTTGAGTTAAAGTTCTTGGCACATAGGCTACTAGTATGCTTTCTTGAAGACATGCTGCACCAAGGCCATACTTTGAAGCATCACAAGAAAAAGTTACAGGATTGTGAACATCATGATATCTCAATGTGGGTAGACTTGCAATTTTCTGCTTCAGGGCATCGAATGCTCCTTGGTATTGTTCCTACCAGGACCAGTTTACGTTTTTGTGTGTCAACTCATTTACTGGTGTAGAAAGCTCACTCAAGCCTATATGAACTGTCTTATATAGTTGACCATACCTAGAAAATGTTGTAAAGATGTGATGTTCTCTGCAACTGGCATTTTAAGAATTGCTGCTTGCTTAGATGGAGCTGGTTGTAAGCCAGAACTGATAAACAAATTTCCCACATAATTAACTTCTTTCAGTTTGAATTTACATTTCTGAGGATTCAGTTTAAGATTTACTTTGCGTGCATGGTCTAGAACTTTCCTGAGATTTCTATCATGTTCATCTTCACCATTGCCTACAACAATAATGCCGTCTACTATAACAGCACATCAATAACCAGAAAAATTTTGTTCCATGGCACATTGAAAGACTTCACTGGCAGAACTGATTCCAAATGTCATTCGCAAAAATCTTTATCTACCAAATGATGTACTGAATTTATTTAGCAATGAAGAGTTATGATCCAGCAAGATTTGCCAAAAAGAGCTTTTTGCATGTAAGACTGAGAACCTCTTCTACTGTACGCATTGAGTGATGAGGACAAGTGCTTTTTTTAAGTCTCTTGGAGCAATACATATTCGAATATCATCTGAGCTTTTTTAATGAAGTATAATCGTGGATGATAACCCATTCAGTCAGTTCTTCTAGTGGACTTGTTGTTGTTGTTATGTCTTTCAGCTTTTCCCGGTTAGGGGTCGCCACAGCGGAACTCCAGTCTGCTAATGATTGGCAGTTGATTTTTACATGCTGAGTTGCCAGCCCTAACGCACAACCTTCAACGAAGGTACACCCATTCATGTATGTCTCCACGCAGAAGACGCTCTAGCTGAGAGTCGAACCATTCAGCGTCTTACTGTGAGGCGACAACGCTACCGCAGCACCACCACAAGGATACCTAAATTCACTGTTTTGTCTAGTTCTGCTTTTACCTTGTTTTGCATTGCTACTGGAATCTTCTGTGCTGGTCTAACAACTAGATTTACTTCATGGTTTAACTTCATGGAATATGTGACTGAACATTTACCAAGCTCGTCTTTGAAAATATCAACATATTCACTAAACATATTCTGTGTAAAACTATCATTGTTATTCAGACTTATATGGTGGACCTCTTTATTAAATGAAATCAGTCCCGTTCTTAGACTCTTTGAGGCCTAACAATGACTGTACATGTCTTTTGACTATGTAAAACTGCAAGTCATAGCCATTTCCAGCAGATAGGCATGAAAGAACTACTGTCCCATCAGTTTAAATGGCTTCACCACCATAAGCAATTAGTTTTGCACACATTGCTGAATCAAGTTTCTTGCCAGTTTTACTTTAGCAAACATTTGTGTTGATATAACACTGCACTTAGATCCAGTGTTTACTTTGAGCTCTACAGGTTTCCCATTAATTTGTACAATGCAAAATATTTCACTCTTTGCTGGCAACTGATAGTCTACTGTATTAACTGCTTCACTGATCACAGAGGCCCCATCAACTTAGAAAGTTTGCTCACAGCTCTCGGAGTTTGCTACAGTCTCTATCTGATCTACTTGCTTCTTCAGATACTCTCTTTTAACATAAATCTGTGGCACTTTAGACTCGCAAAGCCTTTTGAAATTATTCAACTTTATTTTATTTATGACATTGCTGTCCAAAAGCTAAACACTTTTCCTGTTTAGGTTCATGACTGCCTCCACAATTGCAACAGTTAATAATGAGGTTGTGTGTGACACTGCCCTTCAGTTTATATTTCTTTGTCATCTTAAATTTCTGTTGCAGAATATCAACATTCACACTAGCAGATACTGCAAACATGCTTTTCTCATTCATGAGCATATTCGTATGCTTTTCTGTAATCTCATGTATTTGAGAAATGTCAATGGCTTTGGTCAATGTTAATTCACTTTCTCGAACCAAAATCCTTCTCACTGTATCATTATTAATATCACATACAAGATGGTCTTTTGTCAACTCATCTCATGGATCACCATATCTGCATGTGTTAGCTTTATTTCTTAAGTCGGTAATGTATGCTACAACAGTTTCACCAGGCTTTTGATTACTTGTGTAAAATCTGTGCCTCCCTATTATTGTAAGATTCATTTGAGGGTTACAGATTTCTCCAAATTTACATTTTAAGCACTCAGGGACTTCCCACATTTCAGTCTGTATCACAATATGGCAGCTCTCCCCTTCCCTGCATCTACAGCAGATGCATACACAAATGAATGTTCTCCCTCAGTGCTCTCTGAGCCAGCTAAATTGAGAAGTATAAATGCTCTTGTACGTGCGTCTTTATGAGACCTGTATGAAAATTTCATAATCTTGCTCAAACACTTGCCAGTTCTCTGCAATATTATCATCAAACACCAGTGGTTTAGGTCTGCAAAATCCCTATGCCATAACAACAAATTTCTTTTAAATGTAAGTATATACCTGCTACTTGTAATTATGCCCAAATGCACAACAATCTCTCCAAAAATGCTTTATTTTAAAACTGCAAATACCTCAGACACTCTGGGCACTTTGGACATTTCAAAAAATCTTAATTACTGCAAAAACGTACATTGTGAAAAAATGTAGACATTATAGCCTTTTCAAACATTTTATACACTTCAGAGATCATTTCAAGCACTTTAATCATTATGTCACTATTTCAGACATTTCAAATAACTCAGAAATTATTTTGAACACTTCAAATGCTATGTCACGTGTTTGGCAACTGAAAATCATTTGAAAATAATTTAGATATCTTCGAATAACCGCTGATGTGTTTGTGAGGTCACTCCTGGATGTTACTACACTTCTAACTGCATGCCTCATGGTTTGTGAGCTGCTTTAGCTTTGGATCCCATTCTGACACCATGTCACATGTCTTGTGTATTCAGATGAGACACTGAGGCTGGGTATACGTTCAAGTCATTTATTACATATACACACATCAGAACCTGTAACTTGTACATATACTTCATATGTCATGTGCTTACTGACTGATTTCTTACTTTTAACACACTCACATTTGCATCTCCATTCAAGTTTACATTCACACTGACTGACTACACAAAAGTGGCACTGACCTCGCACATGCTCAATAACTTAAGTGTACATGCTATCTCGCTACAGTGGCCGACTAGGTTCAATATACACACTGATCTACAAGAACAATCTCCTTAACTCATGGGAGGAAGAGTTTAGGACTGCTGACATCCCTCAGTTGTGTAAGTGCACTGACCCATCTGTATTAAATGATATAGAATACAGTACTCATCCAAGACTGTTATTCAGTATGCTTTCATGTCTCATCTTCCCTTCTTCTGTGTGTTACAGCTGCTGAAGTTATTGCAGTGAACCACGAGGTACACCAACAGAGGTTATCTCACCTCAGAGAGGCACGGGGTATGTATGTATCACGTCTTACTATAAACATAATGACTATTGTAATTCTGTACAAATTTGTCAATACTGTTATAAATAGTTATATTTATGATATCATGGCAGTGCAGTTGATTATGGTACAACACAGTGAGACTTTCCCATCATACTTGGATGAGGTAAAGGTGTATAGACTGGATAATCATAACTGCTTATTGTCTGAAATTATTTAGTAATGTAATTTGCCATGGATCTAATTCTCTCTCTTTTTTGTCTCATCCTACCTTTGCTCACTCATTTTATTTATTTTTTTTTGGGGGGGGGTATTTTATATGGCTTAACAATGGTCAGTTTTCATACATTTCTGCTTACAAAAACTGACATGCAGCACAGAGAGGTAGATCGACCACTGTGGATTGGCCCATCATCCCTCCACAGGTTGCAACCCCAACACCCAGCATTTCAGATTCCCAACTTGTCGGTACTGCCTCTACAACCTCTGCCCTACCTACCCCATCTATATCAGGTAGCTCTGCCCTGGCAGCTGGTACACTGATAGCCTTCAGGAGTAGCATTAGTGGAGGTGGTGATTTTTGTCACCCACTAAGAGTTGACATGGCTGGTGGAGGGTATAATGGAAAGGGTTATTAGTGCCTGAATTGGCTGTGTAGCTATAGAACTGATCACAATTGTGTGCACATGAGCAAAATCATTTAATTGCTATTAGTCTGAAATACTGATATGACATTCATTATCAGAGATCCTTTCTTAATTCACACATTCATTTCATTTTTTTGTGATGATACCTATTGCTACCTCCTGGGGCAGATGCCAACAATGCACAGCTCTGGGGAATATATTGCATTATAGCATGGTATTAACATCTGTTCTTATCTGTCTGTAGAATAACTATGTCAGGTAGAAGTGCCTTACACAAGGGTATTAAGTTTGTCACTCTCTGCCCTCACATTTGTGACACCACACACACCTACATATGGGATGCAGAACCATTACAATATTGAAGGGAGTAATTCCCTTAAAAGGTGATCCTCCACATACATGTGTTCGACCTGTTTCTGTGGTGTACACAGTTAATACATAGTTCAATGTTAACAATAACAGTATGCGTTTGATTCTTACAAAAGGAGATTGTTGCTTCTGAGCCATTACTATTTTCCAACATGTTATATTTATGGAATGCACATTGTGCAAATATCCCATAATATATATACTGTCCGTGCGAACTATCATCTCAACTTAGCATGTCAATGACATTTATATGTCATGCCAATCATCTCTGATGCAATGCTAATTTGTGTAACTATCACATTGTCTGCTTTTAATTACCTTTTTTTGCTCAGGAAGTATAGTGTAACCACCATTAATTAGTATGATATACATACTGCAAAATTTTATTATTACAAAATTGTCTTTGATACATAAGTACATCCACATCAATTATCTTACTAGAATTTGAACATGTAACCTCCCCTCTTAGATAGTTTTTCTATACATCTCTTTGCTTTCTGTCCATGTTGTCCTCGGTACTCTTTTCCTGTTTGGTAACCCATGTCTTGTATTTGCCCTTGCTGTTTCCCCTCCACTTTAAACTTTAGTTATTTTACTTGATAGAATACATGAATGAATCATATCAGGAAATAATAAAGGCAAAGAAGGGGCAAAATATATAAAACTTTGGCTAGGAATGTTGAATCATATACACAAAGTTGCACCATCTGCAATGCATACTACAACATCAACGGAAAAGAAATGCTAGCATTCCCATCTCCATATAAGGATTTGATTATCACAGATTTGTTCCAGATCAGAAGAAAATACCTCATACATGTAGATGATTGCTCCACATTCCTTAAAATAATCAGACTTGCAGGCACATCAAATGTAGATTTATTAAATCTACTACAGTCCTCTCTGAATACCTGATGTTGTTATATCTGAGCAATTCATATGATTTGTATATGAACAGGAATTTAAATAAATTATATTCAGTCTGCAGTATCCTCAATCCAATGGAGTAGTAGAAAGGATTATCCAAACAGTAAAGCATCTTGTAAAATGGCATGAGCAAAAACTATGAGAATTATCTTCTATTGTTTTAAATACATACATACTTAATTGCTGGGACTCTCACCAGCTCAAAAACTAAAGGAAGAAACAAGAGCGCAGCTTTGGTACTGGAAGAAAACAGTAGCTAATTACAGCAAAACAACCAACAAGTCAGCCACCAAACTCAAAACTTGTTGAACAATATGTTTATTACCAAAGGTAGGTTAAAACATCCACAGTTTAGTGCTTTCATCTGTAACACTAAGACATCATAGAACTATAAATGTACTGCTTGTGGAAGCCATTTTAAAAGTTCATAGGTTCATAGATTCATAGGTTGGTACTAGGCTATCGGCTCTAAGGCCTATGCAAGCCCAGCCATAACAGTTCCCTGGAAATTTTTTCCCACAATATTTACTTCTCTGGGCCCCTGTCTAGCAGGGCGACTGACATGATCCCCGGGGTGAATTTCCTATCTCCCATCCAATCATCAAGGTTCCTTTTGAAGAGGGCCAATGAGGTGCTCTGCTTGACATGTATGGGCAGTCTATTCCAGAGTATGGGGGGTCTCTGGGTCAGGAACCTATCCCTCCAGCATGTTTTGTTCATTGTGATGATAAGGTTTAGATCCCTGGAGCGTGTGGCTCTGAGGGATAGGGATTTCTTTAAATGGAGCTTGTCCAACAGCTCAGGGTTTGACATGGCCTTGTATGTTAAGCAGAGATCACCTCTGAGTAGACAATATGCCACAGAGTATAGCTGGAGTTTTTTTAGAAGGTCAGCATATGGCATCTGCTTTAGGCCTGTGATTCTTTTAGTGAGGTATTTCTGTGGCCTTTCCAGCTGTTGCAGATGTCTTGTGAGGTACATACCAAATGGGGCATTATACTCTATAATGGGTCTAATGAGGGATGAGTACAGTGGGACAATGACCTACTTTTTTCTGGATGAAAAGCCCTTAGTGATGATGTGTGCCATGTAGAAGGATTTCCTGACTGTTGTGGCGATGTGGTTATCGAAAGTGAGACCACTGTCCACTTGTGTCCCTAAGTCTCTCATCACACTTTCGATGCTTAGTGTACTGCCACCTATGTGGTAGTTCATGGGTACATGTTTTTTTCCAAAGGGGATGAGTATATCTTTCTTGGCATTAAGCTTGAGCCCATGGCTCTGGCACCAGGCATCTGTTTCTGTAAGGCCCTTTTGTAGAATATCCACATCATTTGGAGATTCAATAACGGCTCCCAGTTTGCAGTCATCTGCAAACTTTGTTAGCCAGAGTCCCTTAGTGTTGGCCTGTACTTCAGAGAAGTAGATGCCAAACAAGAGTGGTCCCAGGACTGAACCCTGAGGTACTCCACTTGTCACTTGTCTGGAGCTGGATTTGGAGTCGGCTACTTTTACAGTCTGGGTTCTGTCAGTAAGCCAGTTGGCAACCCATCAAGTGATGTAGGGATTTATGCCCAGCTTAGTAAGTTTATCTATGATTCCAGAGTGGGGGGGTGGTGTCGAAGGCCTCGGCGAGGTCCAGATAGGCTGTGTGGACCTCCTTACCCTCATCCACAGCTCTGGAGACTGATTCGAAGAAGTCAATCAGATTCAGGAGACAAGATCGGCCCTTCACAAACCCAGACTGGGTGGGGTCCAGTGTCTGGAGGTTGCCAATGTCTTTGTTTATAAGTTCCATGATAATGCATTCCATGCCCTTGCAGATCAGGCTTGTCAGACTGTAGTTCCTGGGATCCAAGGTGGATCCGCCCTTGTGGAGCGGGATAACTGTAGCTGTATGCCACTCAGTGGGCACGAAGCCTGAGGTGAGGCTATGATTAAACATGACACTTAGGTGGGGTGCCAGCTCATTTTGTAGTTCATGTAGTACACAGCCTGGGATGTCATCTGGTCCCATGGATGCTGTATTCTTAGCTTTGGAGAGTGCTGTTTCTACCTGTGTGGCTGTGATTATCGGAATTTGGCAATCTTTTGGTATTGAGATGGGCCCTTTAGGGGGTGAGAGGGGAGTGAAGTTGGCACTAAATCAATCTGCCAGGATATTGGCAATATCCTTGGGATCAGTATATTTAATGCCATTCTGTTGTAGCTCAGAGCAGATCTGAGCATTGCCATTTAGATTCTTGACATAACTATAGAATGCCTTGTGGTTTTCTTTGGAATCTTTGGCAATTTTATTTTTGTAACTAGCTTTTGAGGATTTTATGAGGGATCTCAGCTTCTTACTGAGGCTGGTGAGGGAGTTTTTTCCATCCTGGGATTTTCCTCTTTTCTACAACAGTTTCTTCCTTCTGTTGTATAGTTTGTTTATAGCAAGGGACCACCAGATTGGCTTCCTTTTTTTGGAGAAGAGCATCTTGGTTCTATTTGGGATGGCACAATTCATGCACGAGTGGATGTGCTCATACAGTGCCTTAGTGTAGGATTCTGCAGTCAAACTTCCAGATCCCGTCTGCGTGGGTGTTGTGAAGTTTGTCACTTCTGACTTCAGTAGCATGAAGTTGGCTTTGGAGAAGTTTTTTAAGGAGGTTTCTTTACTGGGGGGTGGGGGTGGGATGTGGATGTCAAGTGTGATTTGCTTATGGTCAGACCTGACTAATGAGGGGGTGACCACAGGTGTGGAGCATCTATCTCCCATGTTGGTAATGACCAGGTCTAGGATATTGGTGCCCCTGGTGGGACAATGGATTAGTTGATCCAGGGTACTGGAATTTATGAATTCCAAGAACCGTTAGGAAAAGGAGTTGGTACCCGAGTAGTTTTCCCAATTAATGGCAGGGTAGTTAAAGTCATCTAGTATTAGTGTATTTGGTTGTATCTTAATATTTTCCAGTGTGTTTAGGAAGGTGTAGTGAGAATCTTGGGGTATGGTGGGGGATCTGTAGCAAGCTACAATTTGGATTGCAGTCTTACCTAGTGTTAGTTGCACCTGGAGAATTTCAGATGCATTGTGTTGGGCAACTAGCCTGGAGGTGTGAATATTCTTGGTGAATATGGACACTCCTCCACCTTTAGTGTTTCGGTCTTGGTTTTGTGGCCGAAAAGTGTGGTAAGAATTGTAGCCTGGTATTGCAGCGGTGCTCTCTGGAGCCTTGGACCAGGTCTCAGTCACTGCACAGATATCGATGTTCTCCATTTTTAGGAGTGCCTCGAGAGAGTGCATTTTGAGGTTTAGACTTCTAGCATTGAGTAGCATTACTTTCAGATTTTGCATGCTTGTATCAGTGGTGGTTTTATCCTTTGAACCTTGCCTAAAAAGGCACCATAGGGATGGCAAGAGCTTTAGCCAGTAACCTGAATCCCAGGGGAGACAGGTGCAGACCATCTCTGGCAAAGCATCGTGGTTTGTTGATCATGTCTTCCCAGGCAGCAAATACTGGATCCCCTTTGAATGACACCAGAAGCTTAGCCAGTTGTTGAAGTCAATCATTTTGTCCTTATACTGTGGTATAATTCCGGGCGAAGGCAGGATGCTACTCAGGGCTAGGGTCATACCCGCCTGGGTTACATGATCCAAGAGCTCTTCCATGTCTCTTTTCATGTAGTCCAGGGAGGTACGTCTCAAGTCATTTACTCCAGCATGGACAATGACAGAGTCGTATTTGTACTTGTTGTGGAGTGACTTGAGTGCATGCGTTATGTGGCGGATCCTGGCACCCGACAGGCAGCTGACTGTAATTTTCTCCTTGTTCAGCCTGGTGAGTGGGACATCAGTGTGCCTGCCTATAAAGTCACCTATGACTAAAGTGTTGGGTACATTGTCTTGCCTTAGGGGCTGTTGTTGGGTGTCACACTGGTGTTGTGAGCTATGTGTCACTTTGGTTGTGACTGGTGTTTGTTTATGCTTCGCTCGGAGGTCCTTGTTGCTTGGGCAGGTTAATGTTAAGGGCCTCCGCATATGTGGGTTTAGTGTTGCTATGTGTGGGAGTTGATGGTGTGGGTTAAGGTGTGGGTTAAGTGCAGAAGACACACCGCTCATGTAAACCAATCACAAGATGCTGTAGCTGAAATCAGTGTGAAACAGAAAAAATAAAGTAACAGCACTAAAAATAGTCAAAACTTTTAAAACCTGAACCAAAACACATAAATGTAAATTAGGCAAAAAATTACTAAACTAAAAATGTTTGATGAAACACAAAATCGTATTCTGCTGGCTCTCCTTTTTAGTTCACTGGTGATAGAAATACAGTCATTTAAACCAAGAAAGTTGGTCGCATCCAGCTTAAGCTGCGATGTCATTTCCTGGTGAAGCAGTTTGTTCTGTATGTGTGTGTGTATGTGTGTGTGTGTGCGTGTATGTGTGTGTGTGTGTGTGTGTTTGTGTGTGTGTGTGTGTGTGTGTGTGTGTGTGTGTGTGTGTGTGTGTGTGTGTGTGTGTGTATGTGTGTGTGTGTGTGTGTGTGTGTGTGTGTGTGTGTGTGTGTGTGTGTGTGTGTGTGTGTGTGTGTGTGTGTGTGTGTGTGTGTATGTGTGTGTGTGTGTGTGTGTGTGTGTGTGTTCATTCATGTGTTTTATTTATTAAGCCTCCTGACATGACAAGTGCATGTTCTTTTGTTGTTTTTTTTTTATTTATTTACTAAGCCTTCTGACATGGCTAGAACCTGACCATAGAGTACCATCCATCCTTTAGTAAATTTGTACATTATCAGAATATGTTATTTTGTACAGTACTGATTCTGACAGTGTTTTACACAACTTCTTTGCAAGTACAAGTACTAATCTACTAAATCTAAGAGAAAAACTTTGTTTACTATGTAATTTGTTTTAACAAGGGAATTCTGTATAAACCTAGGTTCACTGCTAAATTGTCTCAGTGACTGCAAAAATTGCACTCTACACCATTGTGGAGTCAGCCTCTACTTAAATCTGTTTCTGTGTCAGTAAAGGCTCACTGGCAAAGAAAGAGGATCCCTAACTGTAAAACTGTAAAACCATGTTCAGATGCAGAGTTCTGGGAGCAACTGTCCAGGGAGATAAAGGAATGAGGAGCCAGTGTTTGCATTGATCTTCTCAAGAAAAATGGGAATGAGAACTTCCTAGGAGCACATCTTTTGTTAATAAATCTTGATCTAAGAGGAGTCATTACTTTTGGGTGTTCGGAATGTTGTTTTATTGGATACATCACCCATGTGAATGAGTTAGTTATGTGTCTACTCTTTACCTGTTGCATACCAGCTTCCAGAGTGCCTGCTACAGCACCCGTGAGAAAGTTAAGGTACATTGCAAAAGTCTCCTGATTGCTGCCTGTATGATCGCCATGCTGAGACTGGTTGTTAAGTAGGCAGAACTGAAGGAAATGGCCAGATCTGCAGCAGATGCAGATACTGAAAGTAAAACATAAATATATATACATATACATATATATATATATATATATATATATATATAGATAGATAGATAGATATACAGATATACATATATATACTTTTGAATTACATTCAGTGCATGCAGATTTCTGCTTGAAGTCTGAAAATGCATAGTGAATGATCTGGTTTATTGTTGCCACTCTTTCAGCTCCTTTACTGCATAGCAGAGGCCTCTTTTTACCGAAAAGAACTAACCAATATACTAGCAGAGGGGGTTCACCAGCGTATAGATTAAGAATGTTTAAATTGTACACAGTTAAGAAATCTATAAAAAAGTCTGATACTTTTTACCTTTCTGGCAAAATACATTGTTGCAAATTTTAGGGTAGAGTCAGCTACATGTGAAATGCATGTTTCAGTCATTAAAATTAAGTAGTAACAAAATAGCCACAATCAGTATCCTGTGGCTGCACCTCAGAACCCAGAGTAAAGGTGCAGTTAAAGGCATCCAAATACTTGCCCTAAGAAATCTACAATGTATAGTGCAGGCTAATGCCATGCAACCCAGATGGCCCCATGAAAATCATGCTGGAAACATGGAATACATCAACATTTTAAAATAGTAACATAGTGGAGAGCTCCTCTATGCATTCTGAACATTTACATAATATAAATTCCATACGTGGAGTCTTTATGTGCTATGTTGAGCAAGCAAAATATGGACTACCCTGCCTCCCTCTCTCCTGGCAGTTCATTTTACCAGCAATCCATTTTGTAACATTGCAAAATCTCATCTAGCCCTTTCTTTTCTGTCCTTGATAGTCTGCTTTTTATACCTCCCCTACCGCTCCATCTCAACCATGGCAGCACTTTAGCAATGCATGCTAACCCTAACTCGAATGCTGCCCCTGCCCCTTCCCTCATTCCTGTTCCTAACCCATACCTTAATAAAAACCTTCTCATTCACTACCACTACACAAGACACACTTAGAGACGCAAACATGCTGAAACACACACTAACAATACTACATCTATTCCCTTACCTAACCCTTACCCTGATCCTAATGTGCACATACTTGCACACAAACATAAAATAAAAACTGATCATCTATACCCACCCTAGCCCTAACTCACTAACAGATGCACACGCACTCTAACCCTCACCAGTACCACTCACCTGTCTTGACAAAACACACCAGCAAAACTCACCGCCAACATTTGCACAACTCAGCTACATGTACCATTGACATTAAACACCACCCCTGCGTTTGCTGTGTGTGTGTGTGTGTGTGTGTGTGTGTGTGTGTGTGTGTGTGTGTGTGTGTGTGTGCACGCGCGCACCCATGTGCATGTGTGTATGCATATTTATTTATTTATTTATTTATTTATTGATCAAGAAAGTCCAACTGGCAAATTCCCATTTTCAGTGCAGGGCTATGGAAAATATTTCCAGCACAATATAATTCCATTACATTATAGAAAAAAAATGTTTATACCAAATGTAAGTTACAATAAAAAGCTACCTTTTGCCATTTCTACTGTAGATTTACATCTCAGAATGCAGTTTTTAAATAGTTTTATATCATACACAGTAATGAATATAATAAATTAAAGAATTTGATTTTCTTGTGTTGTAAAGACAATGGTTAGAAAGTAGTTATTTAGATACTTATAAGTAAGTTATGGGACTGTTGTAATTAGATTTGGAGTTAAAAATAGGCAAATGTTTATTGGGAGAGAAAAAGATTCTAATTCACTTGAATATAAGAAAGTAATTTAGGGTACAGCTGATTTGTAATGTTGAGATTGCAAAGATAGGCTTGCAATGGGACTGCACTGTGGTAGTCCAAAGACTGGAATTTGTGTAAGTAAACTAAACAAGTATAACTAAACTATTAAACTAATAACTCCTAATACAGCCCTTGTTGTTCTATAAAAATATATTGAAAAAATGAAAATAATAATAAAAAATAACTTGCACTATGACAAAAAATTAAAAGGTACCTCACAAATGGTATAGAAAAGCAGCCAGTAGGCACCTCATTAAAAGAATCTCAAAACTCCCTAATTAACAGAGATTTAGGAAGTAAACACAATAACTTAGAGTTGATAGAAGTGGTACTGACTAATAAATACTCAAATAAATAAATAAATAGCCACATAAATAATGCGTGGATGAGTAACAGAAGAAATGGACAAGTGGAATATATTATCATCTAATTTGTATTATACACAACATATCAGGTTAGGGAACTTGCTTCATGATTTATCATTTCTCAAAGCATCATAAAACTTAGTTTATGATATATGATATAGCAAACCCACAGGGATTCCACATACATATATTCAGCATCACTTATATTCAATGTGGTTTGAGCATATTTTTATATATATATTTGTTATTTTCCTGGCTTCTGGCTTTTTGGTTTTCTGTTACAAATACTGAGGTGTCACATATGAAAGGAGTCACATCCCATGATCTGTAATACACATTTTGCATTTTTAAATTAAGTTGTGATGATGGAAAAACACATTAAAAACAGAGAACAGAATTTTGACATTTAGCAAATCTGTCTTATCATCTTTTCCCATCCTTTGAACATGAACCACTTTGCATGGCCGTACATCTAACTACATGGTAAAGCAAGTGAATAAAATTGCTGTGGTTCTGCTTATCATTAAAAAATGGTCTGTAAATTTTCAGATGCTACTAGAGAATATAGATTCAAATATTTTTTCCTAATCTTTCAAGTAATCATATGCTATGAAATCAAACTATAATACCACAAATTAATTATATGTAGCATACTTTTAGAGCAAAATAAATGAATAAATACAGTTATATGTTACTGTGTCATATTTGCAGAAGTCCATTTCAACAAACCTATTTTAAAAGTTTCCAGACAAATCCAATAGTTACATATTCCCCCATTAGTTCATGGGTTTATGTACAAGACTTATGAACTGTACATTTGATATATACTTCTAAACAATGAAATGTAGTCAAATTACTTTAATCTTGTCAAATAGAAAGCCTTTGTTAATTATAAATTCAAGTTAATTTTAAAGATCATTATTTTCATGACATTTAACAGTAAAATATTTCTTGCCTTCCATTTTATTTGAACCAGTAATCACTAACATCAGCCGTTTTGTCTAATTAATTTTTCTCTTGTTAGACCTTAATATTTTTCAAAATAAATTCTTCTTTAAAAATGTCATATCATGTTGGAAAATTCTAACCATGCAGTATTACAAGACTTTAGAATTATGATTTGAAGTGCAGTGATATCAAGATAAACTATTTATACTGTTTCTAATGAACAGACAGTTTTGACTGAATGATATATTCTCAAGTCTTCTGTCTTCTTTTCTAGCAAGTGTTATATTCATGTAGTTCTTTATTTTATGTTCAACGATATGAGAATTGCAATACAAGTAGGTTCTTTCATTCTCTGTCCATTTACTTCTTGAAGGAAATACTATGAAGAGAAATCATCAAGAGGTATTTAAAAATCATCTCATCTCATTAAGATTCCAAATTTAGTAAGTGCCATACAATAAAATGAAAAAGTGCAATCACAGATTGTGCAGAACAGTCCTGTATATACAGAGCTTGGACTGCTTTCCCAGCGCAATAATTATGTAATGCTATATTTTTTAAGTTCAGCTAACAGGCTATGTCTTGCTCAATGTCCGCTCTAAGTGGAATGCAAAATCACAGTGTAAAATATAGATGGTGATAATTGGGAAACTATATAGAAGAAGATTTGGTCTCACCAGTAAGGTGACTTTCAGTGATGAGATAAGGGAGATATGATGGTTGAAGCTCAATTTTCTGCCTTAAGATATACTTCCTTCCAGGAGATACAAGAGGTTCAATTTGTCATGTAAGGTCCAGACAACGTTTTGATGAGCAGCAATTGTTGGAGTAAGAATTGTAACCATTGTATTTACTAGTATTGTAGTTGTGTTTACTAGTTGTATTAAACTGAAGCCAGTAAAGTAAGTGATCCTGACAAATAATTCAGATGAGACGACTAGCAGATGAAAAGCATGTCATAAAACTACCTCTGCTTTATAATACTTCAATTTTAGTTTTTCTTGCTGTAAAAATCATTTGTGATGGGTGATCTTAAATGTCCAATAGATTAGTGCACCTCTACCTGTACCTCAAATGTCAGTTCTGGGGGACACAAATATTAGACCCTAGATCTGTGATTTATAGTAATTACTGCCTAGACTGTGGATGATAAAGATGGCAACTAGGAAATGTACTATGTCATACAGAGAGTACTTGTGTCTGTGGAACTCAGCAATTGTTTAATATGATGCAGTCATTATGTAATGCTGTTAGCCTCCTTTTCTGAGATGTGATTGATTTTAATTACTGTAATGCATTTAATATATCTAGTGTTCAACTGACTAAAGAACAAATTAATGTTTTAGGTAAATGATTATCATTTTTACCCAGAAAGGCATCAGTATTAACTGAAGTTATACTGGATTTGCACATGTTTGGGTGGAATGCTATTCTGAATAACATGTTTAGGGGAAACAGCCATTATACTAATGTTATGAAACATCCAAGTACTTTTTGTACCAGTTATGCACCCCACAGTTCATACTTTTTTCAAAAACTTGTGAGGATGAAATAAGACTTTAGCTTGACAATGCGACATGCAGGTTTAATAATTTACATTATTTGGAAAGGCAAGCACTGCTAGATCTAATGAATGATGATAGACTGGTTATTAAACCAGCTGATAAGGGTGGGGCCATTGCAGTTATGGATACTACAAAATACATGCAATCCTTGGATGCCCTAACCAGTGATATCAGTACTTAGAGAAATATCTCGCTACTGATGGTTAAGCAATATATAAGTAATGTTGGTAAGAAGCTGAGGGCTTTAAGAATAAATGGAGTGTTAGATGATGACTTGTAAGCATTTTTAAGCATTGAACATCCAGTAATGCCTATTTTTAAAGCACTACCTAAAATGCATAAAAATACCCTACACTCACCAATGAGACCAATAGTTTCAGGGAGGGGATGGGTCACTGAACATTTATCTATGTGGGTAGAAGTAAAATTCAAAAATCTGCTTGCTTATTTTCCTAGTATTCTGAAAGACACTGCACAATTCTTATCCAAATTATATGATGCTTGCCAAACTTCAGATTTGAAGAATGTGTTGATGGTAACCATGGAGGTCAACAGTCTGTTCACGGTCATCACGAATTTATTTCGGTTAAAGGCAGTGAAGGAGGTACTGCATACAGTTAATATACATGATGAGAACACCAACACTTTAATCCTGGAAGCACTAGCATTGGTGTTAGAAAATAACATCTTTCTTTGTAATGGAACACACAACAGGCAGGTACAGGGTGTTGCCATGGGCACACCCTGTGCTAACTCATATGCTAATTTCTTGTTAGCCTTCTTGGAAGATAAAAATATTTTTAAATGTGAGCATCTATGGAAGACTTCAACAATTTTTTATGGCAGATTTATTGATGATATTTTTTTGT
This sequence comes from Protopterus annectens, assembly GCF_019279795.1. Taxonomy (NCBI): domain Eukaryota; kingdom Metazoa; phylum Chordata; order Ceratodontiformes; family Protopteridae; genus Protopterus; species Protopterus annectens. Next base: position 1,547,043,954 of record NC_056728.1, read on the forward strand.
TGTGGGCACAGGGCAGTGATGAACTGTTAAACTTTGTTGATTACCTGGAGAAAACTGCAGATTTTCTTCGGTTCTCAGTAGAGCACAGTAATGAGACCACTGCCTTCTTAGATGACACATTAAATAAAAATATAACTGGTAAGATAAACACCACCTTGCATAGGAAACAATGCTGGAGAAATCATTATTTGAATGCATGTAGTATGTATCTTAGGCATACTTTTCTTAATATTATGCAATGGCAAGGATACAGAGTCTCTCGGCTGTGCACAGACAATAATGAGTTTCACAAAGAAATAGATTTGTAAAATGAACATCTTAAGGAAAAGGGGCATTCAAAGGAAAATTTAGAAAAAAACTAAGAACAGTATAATATCTAACAGGGAAGCCAGGGCTAGACCATGGTTTTCTGGTAGTAAAGAACAGCGGGGAGATAAGTTGAAGCCATCTAATAAGTATGACAAAAAACCCCAAGGTAATGCTATGTTATAGTAACAATGTGTATGGGATACGTGATATTTTTAAGCAAAACTGGAAGATACTAAGAAGTGACAATCAACTTGAAGGATATTTTAGATGAGAAACCTAGATTTACCTTCAAGCGACATAGTAATATAAAAGATATGTTATGCATAGAACCTGGTTTAAAAAATAAGAAGAAGGCTAACGAGTGCGAGTGTTTTCTCTGCACATATGAGAACAGGGACTTTTTACTGTAGGCATTGTAAATGTGAATGGTTTAAATTATTTTATACATCCTGTTACAAACAAAAAAATACACATTTGAGTTTTCTGAAGATTGCCATACAGAGAATGTGGTTTACTTGGCATGCTGCAAGTCATGTCCGAGTTTTATGTTGGAAAAACTAATTGTAAGTTAAAAACAAGAATACTGCACCATTTGCCATCTATTAGACAGAAAGATAAACATAATCCATTGCACCAGCATGTTTCCAGCTTTATAGATCATACTTTTGCTTTTATGGTTCTGCATGTTGCACAGATGAAAAAAAGGTGGGGGGGGGCATTGTCAATGATACAGAGTATAATGAGTTAATATGGATCATACAGTTGGCTGCTGACAACCCACTTGGGTTAAATAGTTCTGTACCTTTATAACCAGCCTTAAAGAAAAGGTGGGTCAAGTATAGAAAGTAATTGGTTGCTTTTAAAAATGTTTTAACATTTAAACACTGTCATGATTATGTGAAGTTTGTCTGATGAAGGGGTTTTTAACCTGAAAGCGCTTACGTTTTATAATAAAAATATTACAGCCAGTTTGGACTCTGTTTTGTTTGTTTTTGGATTTGTTTAAAAAGAAAGTTGTGCACAAGTTAGTAAAGAGGATGAGCAACACTATAATGGGTTGAGTTATTTTTTTACATTACCATTTGAAATGGAGAGTTATCCGTTTATTTATTTATTTATGCATGTTTATTTTTATTTACTTTATCTGTCTGTGGGATTGGTGGACACTGATACAAGACACTATTAATTCATAACCCAGACCACTGTGAAATACAGTGAAAGTGAATATATATATATATATATATATATATATATATATATATATAAAATGTTTTATGATTTCTAAAAAAATAACACAAAAAAATGTTATCAGTATACTGCTCATACAAGAATGAAGGAACTGCTAGATTAAACATTGTAGAGAAATACCAAAAACTAAAAAGTGGAATAGTGGAAAAAAAAATGTAACTTACACATTTCAAGCTTTCTAGATAAACAAATGGCACTGTAAGTTATTGAGAAGCAAACATGCCCTCGGATTCAGCAAGCCCTGCATGCTGTGCAGGACTAGTGCAGGAGCTCCAACAGGCAATAGGTCTGCCATGCGATCCAGGAATAAGCTGTAGGGATGTGCATGAGTGCTCCTGCACTATTCCTGCACGGACTCAGCCCCTGTATGCAAATTACCCCATTTGCAGGAGAAATCCATGGAAGCCAGCCATGCAGGACTAGTGTAATCTGCAGAAATGTACTCCGCCAGTAACTGAGTACATTTCCGCAAACTACAAAATGGAGCCATGAGAGCTCCAAATAAAGGGTAGATATTATGTAGAAAGCATGCCAATGGCCAAATATAAGGCCACTGGCATGGAAAACAGTTGCAAAAATAAAAAAAAAACAACTTTTATTTTTTTTTTAGCCAATCTCGGCTGTTTAAGTGTAGGGCAGTGGTGCACAAACGGGATCAAGCGAAAAATAAGAAAAAAAAACCTAAAATAAGCATTCTTACCAAAATCACTATTTGCCATTGTTAATGACAGGCAGAAGACAACATCGCCAGTGAATAGTGGTTGCTAAGGGGGGAGGCTCAGTGTCGGACCTGTAACTGTGCATCAGCAGGAAATCCTATGCAAATGAGGGGAATGATATTGAATCACAGATTTCCCCTGCATGCTAGTCAGTGCCCAACAGTGTAAGAGCAGGAATAGCTTGTTGCAAGCCTAGGAGTTAGCTGACATCATAGGGGGGGAGGGTGTCAGGCATACTGTAAGCAGATTGGAGCCCTGTGGCTCGGGTTTGCCTTTAGCTTAGCAGAGCTAAGCAATGGGGTGGGTCTGACGCTGCCTAGCACTCTTTACACTGCCTAAGTGGGTGTGCGTGCTGCGCACCGGGTTTTAAAGGGAAAAAAAAAGTAAACCAGGAAATAGTAGCTCTGTGGACATTTGAGCACTATGTTTGCATGGTGCGCCCCCCCCCCCCCCCGGCTTAAACAGGAAGGCAATGGGAAGGGAAAACAGCAGTAGGAAGGTAATCTAGTAGAATTAGCATAGCTGGTAGGTGAAATGTATCAGAATCAGCCAATTACACAGGCAGCAGACCAGCCCAGCCCAGCCCAGAACACTACTATAAACAATGCAAATGCCTATCCCTGTGATATTTCCCACATACTCTACACCACCGGTGTATACAAGCGGGGAACTTTTAACAAACAAAAACAACAAAATGATAAGGGCTGCAATAGCTATCATACAACAACATGTGGAAGAGGCTGAGGGGGGTGAGGATGCGAATGCTGTCGACTAACCCACAGTGAGGAGTCAGAGAAGAGTATACAGACCCAGGGTAACCGACCAGGGGCTACATGAACTGGAGAAAGTGGAGCACTAGAGGTGGACAAGGACCTCCTACAGCAAATTGTTGAGCTGTGCCAGCCACGCCTCACATACAGAACTAACAGAGGGGAACCCATCCCAGTGGATACCAAGGTATGTGTAGGCCTAAGAATACTAGCTACAGGTACCTTCCAAAGTTCAACTGCGGATATCATGGGTATCTCACCGGCATCAGCATCCAGGGTACTCCACCCATTCCAGGATGCCATGTCAGCACATGCCAGTGAGCACATATATTTCTCCAATACCCGTGAGGCGTTGGCCTGCAATATGCATCTCGTCCACCAAATAGCAGAATACCCTGAGGTAGTGGGTGCTAGAGACTGCATGCACATATGCATCAAAGCACCTTCTGGTGAGAGGGGTAGGTTCTACATCAACCGCAAGGGCTTCCCCTCCATCAACTGACAGGTCGTGTACGATGCCCAGGGCATAATAATGAATGTGTGTGCTGGCTGCCCTGGAAGCTATCATGATTCCCACATCTGGCATCTGACGCAGCTGTACCAGAGATTTGCCAATGGGGACATCCCTTACAGTCATCTAGTGGGGGATGCTGGATACGCACTGGATCCATGGCTGATGACACCCTTGCAGTACTCACCAGCTACATGTACTCAAATTGTCATTGTATGTGCCATGCTACACAATATGATCCTGTGGAAACAGCTGCAGTAGGAACAGCACAGGGCAGGTCCACACAGCCCCTCACCATTGCCAAGACCTGCACAGGCACAAAGTGACTCGGAGGAGGAACAACCTGAGCCTGCCCTAGTAGGCAGAATGAGGTGTGCCCAGTATGCCCTGGCCTTGGCAAAGAGGCAACGCATAGCACATACACTGACACAGGAGGGACCCAGGGAATGATACCTCTCTCTGACTCGCACATACAGTGAAAGAGATGCCAAACATGACACTACCTGTGCTCAACCATGTTTAGGGAGTGTACTATGTGCATTCGACATAGGCAGCCCTCCAGCACCATCCTCAATACTGGCACACCCACAAGGTAAGCCACTCAACTTACCAATTGCAGAATGTAGTAGTATGTGTTGTTACCTGTATCTATGCTATGGATGTGAGCATGCAAGGGAATTTGGTGGCTGAATGGGATGCCAGCAGATAGTAGACACCTATAGTGGGAGCATGAGATCTATAACAAATACTGGTGTCACCATAGTAGCCAGTACTACACATGGTGACAAAACCCACTGCAAGACATGTGATGGGCCACATGTGTGTGACACACACATGCCAGTCAGGGAGGTTCACATACCCAACAACAGTCACAGCCAGCAGCAAAGGTGTAGACAGACACAAACAAAGTCTGTGCTAAGGCCTCTGAATGATGCCTATGGGTAACCCCCCCCCCCCCAGGCCTACACAGACAGACTATATCAGGTCAGGCAGTGGGATGTTAGTTCTGAAGGGTAGGAAGTCAGAAACTAATATGTAGGTCAATCAAACGTAAGGCCTGTAGTACACTGATATGCCACTAGTCAGCATGATAGGTAGAAAACAGAATGGAGTGGAGTACCTAACATACCAGTACAGTCATAGCAAATGTGTACCAGGATCAGGTGTGCCCCAAACAAATCCAGTGTAGTAATGGAGAAACAGTCCGGTGTGCCCCCATATCCTATGTAGACATGTAGGAACAGTCAGGTGTGCCCCCCAATCCTATGTAGACATATATTAATAGTCAGGTGTGCCCCCCCCCAAATTCTATGTAGAAATGTAGTAACATGCATGTGCAGGTATAATACCAGCTGAGCACAGATGCCCAGAGGTGACCAAGGTAGCAGGATAGATTGTAGCATTTGTACAATATGCAGGTATGTGTGTTAGGTTGGTGTGTGTTTCATATTTTGTGAGAGTGGTCAGTATGTATGCATGCTGAGGTTTGACCTGGTGTCCATTGCCCACTATTGCTGATGACAGGGCCACGTCCTCACAACTGCAGTACCAAAGACAATTCCCATCAGTATAACACATGCTAGCAGTAAGCCATTGTAAATGTATGGTGGTAATATGTGTCACCATCTGAAAGATTGACATGGCATGGCTGTTGGGCAAGATATACAAGTAGTACAAAGGGGAAAGTACCCCAGACATACAGTATATAATGTGTAACTGTGAAATGGGCACACCCTTGGAATTGTACATACAGTTATGCATTACATTATATGGGCCTGTAGTAGGGAATACTGGTGTCGTCTGTCCGAACATTTGCAGATCACAAAGGTGATAGGACTGATGTATTGGGAAACAGCTGATGTACCTGCACATGCCAGCATAACTGGAATGCCCCATGAATATCTGTGAGTCAGATGCAAGTAGTGTCCATAGCACACATGCACCCAGCTCACCCAAACACCAACCAAAGGTACCTCTCTGGTCATATCCCTGCTGTTGGGAATGGGTACAATATGACCCCCCACCTGTATATGGAAATAGTGAAAGAATGCAACATGCAGTGTATGTGTCCCATGCAGGTGTATCCCTAGCTGTAGGTAGCACCCTGGCAGCATCCACACCACCTGATCAATACTGATAAAAAGTATTGGTATGAACACCTAGCACACCTACCCTGTCACCCCAAGAGAATATACTGTATGGCGGTCTGGGCCTGTAGGACTGACAGAATGCAACAGCTGGCCCTCATCACCATCAAATGGCCTACAGGCCCCTGCCAAAGGCCTGTGTCTCACACGTACTGCAAATGCATGTTATGTCATGGACACCCAAATAACAACATAACACACTCCACATAAGCCTTATGAAAGGCCATGTGGACAAACCACAGTAACATGTCCACCATGTCCCACTGCATGAACTGTGGACCAACACCAAAACACAGCTGTGATGAGGTGATAACCTTAGGGAAAGTATCAGAGAATATATGCATAATGTATGGAAGAGGATAGAATAATAGAATGGGGGTGGGAGCATGGGCAGCATGGAATGTGCAAGGTCCAACACACAGCGGTGTACACACACTATCCCTGGCTTCAAACACATAAATGTGTGGCTGAAAACCTGTCCATACACCACAATAGGGGTAATGTCTTCACTTATGACCCCTGCCTCTGGGTAACCTGTGTGAATCTGTACAATTGTGATGTATTTCCACAGCAAGATAAGGCCATACTGTCATGTCGATGGATGTACAAGTATGGCATCCTCTGCCAGCACTGTACCAAGGTGCTGAACCAGATACACAGACCCAGCAGCAAGTGTCTGCAGCTCCCCCTCCAGAATGGCATAACTTTCCAGGAATATGTAGGTGTTTGCCCATAATAACAGAAACAGCTGCATTCACCCTTGTTCCCCAGGACATCACTGTGAGCAAGAATGTCCACCTGACAGTACTCGAGGACATAAAACATCACAGTGTATAACAGTACACATGTCTGAATATCTCAGCTAACACCAGTACGGTGTAGGAGAAGCATCACAGACGCAATCACCTTCAGTACACACTATCCCTTGTACATTATAACCCCATATTGCCAACTGATCTACAGATATCCTGCAGAAACAGTTTGCTACCTGTAGGTGTACAACACAAAGGTCTGAGCTGGAGTACAAACTGCCTGAAATGGATCCATACATTTAATACAGACGGGCATACTGGGCATGCTCACACAACTTAAACAAATTAAGCCCATGTCTGCAAACAACAGTGGGCCATACATATCTGACAGTTGAGATGTTAGTGCATACACTCCTCAGTATGTACCAGTCATGCTTTGCACATACATTGGATAGGAATACATACATATATCCAAGGACAACACACTATAATATGCCAAAAGTATACATACATAGATGTGTGGAAGAAAGTGACTGTGACAAAGAGCCATCCATCATGAGGCCTGTCCCACCCAGCACACAGCCAAATAGCTACAATCACATGATGTGTAAATGTCATTCATTGTAGCAATTAGCCACTGGTATCCATCAGCATTACAGACTATGTGGTGCAAGTGCTAGCTGTGCAACATGATTGTACAAGGCAGTAGTCATCTAGCAGCTGTATACATATACCTGTGGAATATGTATACAGCTGCTAGATGACTACTGCCTTGTACAGTCATCTAGCAGCTGTATACATATACCTGTGGAATATAACCCTGCATGTGCCTGCATGTAATGTGTCAACCGTTAGATGAATGGGTTATGGCCCATGCACACACACTGCCCTCCCCATAGCCCTACTATGACAAGCCTACTGATGTCATCCACTTTGAAATATACCTTTGAGAATAGAGTAGCCCAATAATCTCTGTGGCACATCCTAAAACTGCATAATGCTGTAGTGTGATAAACTAGTTAGGTAGGAGTTCAAATCCCAGACATGGCAACTGTATGTGTTTCTGTGTGTTTCTGTCTGTGTAGGGAGCAATGCTTTTTAGGCTAGTCACATTCACCACAATTCATATGCCCTACTTTGGCAAGGTTGCTGATGTCTCATTCACTGTGAAATACACCTTTGGAAAAGGTGTAACCCAGTAATCTCCATGGCACATCCTATAACTGCCTAATGCTGTAGTGTGATAAACTAGTTAGGTAGGAATTCTAATCCCAGATATGGCAACTGTGTGTGTTTGTGTATGTGCATCTCTGTCTGTGTTGGGAGCAATCCCTTTTTAGGCTAGTGACACTCACTACAATTCAAATACTCTACTTTGGCAAGACTGCTGATGTCATTCACTGTAAAACACACATTTGGGAAAAGTATAGTCCAGTAATCTCCATGGCGCATCCTACAACTACAAAATGCTGTTGTGTGATAAACTAGTTAGGTAGAAGTTCTAATCTCAGACATGGCAAGTGTGTGTGTGTGTGTGTGTGTGTGTGTGTGTGTGTGTGTGTGTGTGTGTGTGTGTGTGTGTGTGTGTGTGTGTGTGTGTGTGTGTGTGTGTGTGTGTGTGTGTGTGTGTGTCTGTCTGTGTAGGGAGCAATGCTTTTTGTGCTAGTCACACTCATTACAATTCAAATACCATAGTTTGCCAAGGCCGCTGATGTCATTCACTGTGAAATACACATTTGAGAAAGGAGTAACCCAGTAATCTCCATGGCATGTCCTATAACTGTGCAAGGCTGTAGTGTGATCAATTAGTTAGGTAGAACTTCTAATCCCAGACATGGCAACTGTGTGTGTGTGTGTGTGTGTGTGTGTGTGTGTGTGTGTGTGTGTGTGTGTGTGTGTGTGTGTATCCCTCTCTGTGTAGGGATCAATGCTTTTTAGGCTAGTCACACTCATTACAATTCAAATACCATAGTTTGGCAAGGCTGCTGATGTCATTCACTTTGAAATACACCTTTGGGAAAGATGCAGTCCAATAATCACCATGGTGCATCCTATAACTGTGTAATGCTGTAGTGTGATAAACTAGTTAGGTAGGAGTTCTAATCCCAGACATGGCAATTGTGTTTGTATGCATGTGTCTCTGTCTGTGTAGGAAGCAATGCTTTTTAGGCTAGTCACACACACTACAGTTCAAATGCCCCACTTTGGCAAGGCTGCTGATGTCATTCACTGTGAAATACACCTTTGGGAAAGGTGCAGCCCAGTAATCTCTGTGGTGCAACCTATGACAGTGTAATACCATAGTGTGATATAACACTTTGGTAGGGATTCTAGTCCCACACATGGCAAGTATGGATGTTTGTACGGTGTTTCTTTGTTTGTGTAGGGGATCAATGCATTTTAGTCTAGTCACACTCACTACAGATAAAATGCCCTACTTTGGCAAGGCTGCTGAAGTCATTCACTGTGAAATACACCTTTGAGAAAAGTGTAGCCCAGTAATCTCCATGGTGCATCCTATAACTGCATAATGCTGTAGTGTGATAACCTAGTCAGGTAGGAGTTCTAATCCCAGACATGGCAACTGTGTTTGTGTCTCTGTCTATGTAGGGAGCAATGCTTTTTAGGCTAGTCACACTCACTACAGATCAAATGCCCTACTTTGGCAAGGCTGCTGATGTCATTCACTGTGAAATACACCATTGGGAAAGATGTAGGCCAGTAATCTCCGTGGCATGTCCTATAACAGTGTAATGCTACAGTGTGATGTAGTACTTTGGTAGGGGTTCTATTCCCACACATGGAAGGTGTGGATGTTTGTGTGTGTGTTTCTCTGTCTGTGTAGGAAGCAATGCTTTTTAGGCTAGTCACACTCACTACAACTCAAATGCCCTACTTTGGCAAGCCCGCTGATGTCATTCACTGTGAAATACACCTTTGAAGAAGGAGTGCTCCAGTAATCTCGGTGGTACATCCTAGAACTGCGTAATCTTGTAGTGTAATAAACTAGTTAGGTAGGAGTTCTAATCCCTGACATGGCAGGTGTGTGTTTGTCATGCTTATTTCTGTGTGGAGGTGACTGTGAGTGTGTAACAACTGGACTCATTGTGAAGTGGGTTTTGCAAATTTCTTATATGGTGGCCCTATTATATGTTACAATGTCCACCTTACAAGGATATGTGAAATAGCCAAGAGGCTGGGGTGGCAATCCATACCCCTACATATCACATCAAGGCCTGGTGAACACAATTACCAACCCTTGCATTACACAGATAACAGTCTCAACCCATGTCTCATACACAAACAAACTTGCCTAGGCAACAACTGCTATGTTGGTAGTACCCTGCCTATTGCCCACATATAGTAACCATGGTGTGATTGCAGTGGATGACAGAGGGCATGGCACCCTGTCCATCAGTAAAATATGCATGCACATGCAGACAGTGTGCCTTCACTATGTTCCCCACTGGATGCCTACAACACCTGTGGTGCCATCAAATGTGACCCACAAAGGACATACCATGCCTTATACACGTGCCCTGTATGGATAGATGCCACTGACACCAGGGAATACCTGTATCATGCTATCAATGTAGGTTCAGGTTCAACCTGCTGTCCATTACCTGTTCCCAGCACGAGACCAGGACTTGCACATGTGATGATAACAATCGGTGTACACAACATGGGCAAGACACCCCAAGTACAGTTCCACATGTCACTGCACATGCATGTAGAATGTGTGCACATCCCAGACAGCATCCGTGTCATGGACTAACGAACACATACATGGCAAGCAATGAACAGCAATGGCCACACACAATAGTTACCCAGGTGACTGGATGGTGAATACAAAACCCACCTGTGTGGGCCAATCAGACACTACACCCCTGAGCTACACTGCAGACCATTGTCATGTGGCCTGATGCCAAGGTATACCCTTCACCTAGTCTTGTATAGCCTGCTGGCGCAGTCAACCACTATGCACCCGTGAAGCAATGCACAAATGCAAGTCAGTACTGGCACCCTGTGTCTGTGTGTGTCATGTATGATGCTTTGACCACATTCACACTCACTACAAACCCATTGGCATACTGAAGCATGCTGTCAGATGTCAGACACCTCCACATACCCTTTGCCCATATAACCTCTGGATAACCCCAGTGTTGCATGTGATACCTGCACAGTACTGTATTTTGGCAAACTAACTAATGAGGAAGTGTACTCCTGACCCTGCCAAGTGTGTCAATGTGTCTGAGTTCCTGAGAGAGTGTGGCTGTGTTGATGCTGACACCTGTTCAGGTGGACAGCCATGTGTACTACACATACCGTATTGCTACCATATCACTGTTGCAGATGTCACTCACCATCACATATATGTTTGGAGAGCTCCTCAATATGTAAGCTATGTGGCACATCCAATAACTCCATAGACATGTGATAGCAATGCATAGTCAGTCAGGGGTTTGATACCCTGTACTGGTATGTGTGTGACACAAACATGCTTAGTTTTACTCTCCCACCCCCTCCCTGACTTATCTTTGCCTCTGTCTGCCTATCTCACTCCCTCTCTGGTGGATGTGGAGAACTACACCTGCTTTGCTTAGGCAGCAGCATGTGTTTTCTAAGTGATGCTCATGATCAACTGATGGCCTCTGCATGAATAGCAGCCCTCCTATAGCTGATTGCATATGGAACAGCTGTGGTAACATTCCCATAGCCAATTGCATAGAAACACACTCCAAAATCTAGGAACATCATGTTGGTGTTGGGCCTTTTCATTCACGATGAGCAGGACCTAGATCTGGTGTTTGGCAAACAGCATCAAAGATGGATTGGGAATTTACATCTAACAACATATATTGTGGAAACAGGTCAACACACAGGAGGGGGATGTGCCTGACATGACTACAGAATGCAAGTGTTGCTATTCTACATTTGGAGTAACGGTGTAACAGGGTGTGTGTGGATATGGCTGGTCTACATGTTTTAATACCTGTCATGACAGTGCTAAGGAAACCCCCATCTGTAGTGTCATCTACAGACTGGGCAGTGTGTGGTGCCTTTTGTTTCTTGTGTTACTCACAGAGCACCTATCTGTGAACTGCAGAAGCATAGTGTGAGGATTGCAATCAGTACATGGTGACAGCCATGAGAGTTACTGACTTCATATCCCTCACAGGACATATGTCACAAAAAACCCTGTTACAACAGTAAATGTATGAGGTTATCACAGCAACATGTCAATATTGGCCCTGTGCTTGTGCCTCCAGCCACAACTCTGTCAATCTTTGTACATATGCCATGCAGTAAGAGGTGCATATGTTCTGTACACC
>NC_056728.1:1547060742-1547073242 GCF_019279795.1 Protopterus annectens
ACTGCGGCTGTGCAGTCTGACATCATTGACCCTGTGGACTAGGTCATTACACAGGGCGGTCCACTCCTGCAAATCATGGGCGGCCTGGCCAAACAAGTCAGGGTAGTGCTGTATTAGGTGGTTTGCCACAATGTCATTCTCAGCAGCTGAGTAAGCCGAAAGCCTTCCATGTGACATCTTGCCTGAAAGACATAAAGATGGACACAGATGTGAGCAAGTCATGCAGCAAGGTTGCCACAGTTCTTACTACACATCACTGTCACCCCCCCACCATATCAGTGACAACAAACTGTGCACTCAACTCAATAGGTATGGCTACAGCTTACCTACCAGTGGGGCAGATATTGTATTGTACCACACTTTGTGCAATGTGCTTGTAGCCATGTTCCCTGTGTGGACACTGTCATTGATGTCCTGTTATAGACTATTGACCTGCATGCCATTGTCAGAGCCACTGTGGTTCCATATATACCTGTGGTATACCTGCTATGTGGTTGCTGCACATCTGACATTCTGTGTTATTGGGGATATCTATGCATGCTGTTGGACATGTTCCAGGATTATGTAGACTATTACTTCCCACATATGTTCTATAACAGTGACACAATATCATATATATGTACTATTAGCCAGCTGAACCACCTCTCCAAAGCTATCTTCCCATGTTACCAGGCCACATCACATGTGTGACCCACCCTGGGGCCTCCTCATGTACTTGTCCAGCAATACCTTCAGGTGGAACCAACTTAGGAGATGTTGCCCCCCCAGGGGGCACACACAGACATGATCCTGTCCCCCGTAGTCAGGTCCAGGGTCTGTTCCATAACGGGCTCCACAGACATATGTGGGATGTGCTACATCACCTTGAGGCATCCAGTACACATTCACAGGGTCCACATGCTTCTCCTGCTCAGCCTCCAGGCCAGGAACCTTCAGGATGTGGACTGCTGTTGTGAGTAGCAGTGGTTGGGAGGCTTGTTCCCATTGTGTCCATATTGGGCCCCATGTGGCATCCACATTACAGACCACACACACCATTCAGGGTGTTTACCCACCACATGTGTCACATACCACCCCTGTAGGCTGTCCTCTATATCTACCAACCCTGACCACCTCCACAACTATACCTGCCATACTTCCCCATATTCCCATTCCATACACAGACAAGGGCAATGTGGTCCCAACAAGGGGTTCACATGTGACATACTTGTCCATACTCGTCCATGTTGCACACACTGACAGCTGTAGATATCTGTGCATATTGCTATGTGTGCTGTTCCCTTGCACATAGCATGCAGCACTGTGGTGGTAATATAGGGGACATGTATTTACATACACATATGTGTGTGTGTGTGTGTGTGTGTGTGTGTGTGTGTGTGTGTGTGTGTGTGTGTGTGTGTGTGTATGTAGACATGTGCATATAGGTATATATCTACATATGTGTAGATATATATGCTGCATATATGTGTTTATATATATATATATATATATATATATATATATATATATATATATATATATATGTCTGCACATGGGTATCTGTATATTTGTGGGCATACATGTATATATATATATATATATATATATATATATATATATATATATATATATATATATATTATATATATATATATATATATATATATATATATATATATATATATATATATATATGTATATGTTCACATATGCATACCTATATATGGGTACATTCAGACATCAGGTCCACAATCTCACAACACCTTCCTGCACAGCTGCACTGTTCTGCCTTGCTACAACACAGACAGGTGCCACATATGGACACAGCCTAACATTAGGGCGTATATGTAGGGCCAGATTGCAGGTAACCCTAGTACACACCTATGGCATTCCCGCATGCTACAATACAGGTTAACCTGCATATCCTCCAAGAGGTGGGCTGTGAAACCCACGTGTCCATCATTATGGCATTACCTCCACCACCAGCTATTGGCCACAGTAATATACATTCTTCCCATTACACAACACACACTATGATGGCTTACATCTTATCAGTCAGCGCTGCTCTGCATGGTTGATGGGTATGGCCCACTACCCACAGCGACGGACTCTATTGTCCTTAGCAGTTGTTCAGATGAACATTATTACAACAACACCTGAAGGCACATAGAAATCATTCCACATCATCTATCCCATTAGTATGGACCAAGTACTACAGTCAGATACATGCATATATACTTCACATACCTGTTCTGGGAATTAAGTCTCTTCTGGATAGTTTGCTGGATTTTTTTTTTGTTTGTTTTTGCCTTTCAGTGACTCTCTCTCTCTCTCTCTCTCGGTCTCCATCCAGTAAATGGATTGAGCTGCTTTGAATAGATTGCAGCATGGATTTTGTAGCTGATGCACATGATGAGGTGATGTCCTCTGCACCAGTCAGTGTCCTCCACTTGCTACCTGAATGCAGCATGCTGTGTAGTACTTCTGATTGCCACTGTCATGACAACCAACTACTATAAATCCCTACATCATGTGGGCATGGTCCCTTTACCTTTCTTGTATGGTGGAAATCCTTCCTGTGTGTGGGCAGCAGTATTACAGACAGCAGATAGCAATACCTCTTAGAAGAGAACCTGCACACTCAGGCCAGCTACATATTTGTAGGGGGCTCCAGAACTACAGAATCAGTGTGAGTAGTGTTGTTGTGTGCATTGTATAGCACCAGTGTTACAGGGTTTGTGTGTGCATGCTAGTTTAACTTGGACTGCAGTCTCTCTGCATAGCTTTCAACTGTGGGCCTATCCACTTAATGGCCAGAGGTGTGCCAATTATATTTTGTCTGTCCATCACACAGGTCTTGTGTCAGATATATGACTGACAGTGTGTTTGTTGAGTGCTATCAGTACCTGAATACATCCATTTCTGTTTCTAACTTCATATTCCTGACTAAGGGTATGTTGTAGACTATCCTGTAACCCCAGTGGCTTGCTTAGAGTATAACAACTGTATTTCACATATGGGCCTGTATTCCAGCCTCTGTCCTCCACCTACATACCAGGCTTTGTACATATGACATGCTGTCAGGTGCTGTTATGTAGTGGGCTGTGAGTATATCAAGCTGCCATTCCTGCCATCAGTCCACTGCTGTTGTGGCCCCCACATATATTGTGGGGTTGGGTCCATATATGTGTGGGCTTCATCTACACAATATGTGTATACCCTTATGCACTCCAAAGGCCAGTGTATGTAACAGTGGTATATAGCCCTGTATTATGCAGTCTATGGGGGGATGCACCATAACTAACCTAGGCTGTTAGAACATGTGGGGGTATCAGGGGTAAGCTGCCTTAAGGTATCTGGATGTACACTACCATACAATTCACATTGGCTAAATGCAGGCCTACTGCTTCCTGCCATACAGACTGTTCTGATTGTCACTGTGTTTGTGATGGTGTCAGTTATGCCTTGTTATGTAACAGATACATCCCATTGTGTCAACTGAAGTCTTTACCCCCTAGGGATTGTGTACAGAGTGTAGTTAGAGGTTGCTGGATTGTACATCTGCATTACTTACTGTTGATTGTTATCCTGTGGCACAGTCTGCCTTAACTATCGTACTACTTGAAGGTCTCGGCCTGGACAGCAACATATGTCAAGCTTTCCAGACTACTGTATTAATATAACTGATTCACAGTTGCATTACTCTGTTTATATGTATGTCAGAGTCTAAACAGCTATATGACATGGTATATACAACTGTAATAGTACACAAATAAAGTTTTCCCATGTATGCAAACCTGTGTCTGGTGTTATATCCTTTGATCTCTCTGTGGGTATATGTTGCAGGCAACAATTGTCATTTGTATGGGTGGCTCATACAGTATCCAGTTGGTCAGGTGGCAACTGTAGGCATAGTGGCTGTTCCATATTGTGTGCACCTTCTACATATGTATCATCCTATACATATCTCTGTGTCTGTATGTGTAGTTACACACACACACACACACACACACACACACACATATATATATATATATATATATATATATATATATATATATATATATCAGAATATATGTGTCTGTGTATATCTATCTTAGGAATGTTGATTGCTTCCATATTGTACATTCCCTATGGTAGCCAGACTGTACTGCATGATATGTTACTGATACCAGCCTGACATCATACAGGTGGGATGGAGTACTATTAACATCTTGTGCCCATGTCATGTCAGGTCCTGGTTATGGGATTTGCAACAGCTGGTATTGTACTGCAGGGCAGATGTGTTTGGCTGTGGGGGGGGGGGGATAGCTATACGTACAAGATGTATGTTGTTTGGGCCCCCTCACCCCCATTAATGGTGCATGTGGACATATATGTTTTTGTTATGTTCTCTTTTATATCTATAGATATATGTCTGTATATACCTATATAGATATATATTTATGCTTTATATATATATATATATAAATATATATATATATATATATATATATATATATATATATATATATATATACATTGCTATATATATATATATATATATATATATATATATATATATATATATATATATATGTATATATATATATATATATATATATATATATATATATATATATATATACATTTAGATGTAGACATATATAGCTATAGATATATGCATATGCATGTACATATGTTTATATATATATATATATATATATATATATATATATATATATATATTATATCTATTTAAATATAAATATATATACACACACATATACATCTACATGTTTAAATACATTTCCTGTACTGTTGAATGACTGGGTTGGATGATATGTTTGTGAAAACATAGGGTTATGTATATCTGACATGGCTTAGTGGTAAATCACTTTGGCTATGGTGTGCAGGGTCCTGGGTTAAAGACTTGCAAAGGCGTTTTATTTTGTTGCTGGGCAGAACAAGGGCTATTGGATACAGAGTGATTAAGGCACTTTTCAGCAGTTGTAAGTGGGTTTGCACAGGTTTGCATGGAGGTAAGCACTGCTACCTTCCGGTTACAGTTTCTCATACTCAGCTTCTAAATTGCTTACGCTGTGTAGGCATTGCTTACCCCCACACAAACAGGTTTAAACATGCTTACTGCTGCTTAAAAGTGCTTACTCCCACTTGCCCCCATGCTAATTTCTTTAAAAGAAAATAAAAAAAGGATGATAGGAAAGCGGTGAAAAAGAGACACAAAGAGAGAAAGATGGGGGAATAGCTAGGGATGTGTAGGAAGGGTGTAGGAAAGGTCCCTAGCTGCCCATTTCTTCTACAGCAACAGCTGTGCATATACACTGAATTTGGAGGTAGATTTGGATACTCAAACCCCTGAGAGAGGAGTGAGGACAACAATAATATCTTGTGATGCCAATTATACCAGATTACATGTGTCCAGTGCACATGTGTGTGAAATGGACAGCTATGTATGGGGTGATATATTTTTTTGGGAACAGGTTGCCCTTTTTTTTTCAGGTGAGAGTGGGATGTTGGGTAGGGATAGTAAGTATATTTGGGGCGGTAGGTTGGGTACATTAACAGACAAGACAAACAAGATGCATACAGGGGTGGTATATGACACATGTGGGGGTAAACACCTTGATGGGGATGGTTGTTGGGAAAGTGGAAGCCCATGAGCCGCCTAATGGAAACAGTGGGACTGAGGTCCCCACCCATAGGCAGTCACCACTGCACCTTCACAGCCCCGAATGTGGCTGTGCTGGGTGCTGAGTCAGAGAGCCAGGTTGACCCTCTAGTCATGACACATGGCCCTCAAGCTGGCGTAGCTGATCTCCAAACTGCTGACTCAGCTTGCTACTCACCATGACCTTTGCCATGGGTGACAGGTTCCTTTCTGCGCCCGCTCCCAAGGCGGGCGAGCCCCATCTCCTGAGGTGGTTCCAACCAAAGGTGGTGCAGGACCAATGGACGAGGAGGTCCCAGGTTGGGTCCCAGATGTGTTGGTCAAGTGCCATGGCCAGCTAAGGTAGGACAGGTGGGTCTGGTGGGACCCGCATTCCCATACGTGCTATGGTGTTTATGGTTTATCAACATATGTGGGTTAGTAATAGTCAGCACATTCCAGGATTAGGTATAACAGCATGCATAGATATTCCCATTAACCCAGACACCAGATATGGAACAGTTGCATAGCAAACCGAAGACATGCATATGTGGGACCACAATGGTAATAACAACAGCATGCAGGTACATTGATGGCACCATGCCACCAGTGCTGGAGTATTTCAACATAGCACATGCATAGAAACAGAGTTAAATAATTATCAAACAATAGGGCATATGTCCCAACATGACAGTGAAGTCATCGCATACCAATTGAGGTGGGTATTTAGTGTATTGTTGGAGATATTGTGGGGGGGGGTGTCAATTAACAACTACTATATTCCTGTAGTTCGCATTACTTTCCTAGTCAGTGCTGTTATCTGTACCTTACAAGTATTACTACACTACACTATTGCCTTAGTTTGGACAGTGATACGACTGTTGACATCTATATACATGAACTTGTTTTACTTGCAGTATACACCTTTTACCTGGTATACCTGTGGAGGAATTGTTTAACTAACTCTTTCTACATATACTCCCAGATTCCAGGTTGATGTTATGCACATACCTGTCCATCTCTTTTTGCACAGACTCTGGCCATGTCTTGACCACATGCAGGTGAACCGGGACATATGTAGACTATTGCCCTCTTCAACCTTTAGTGACTTACAACACGCTTATACAGGATTTCCTAGACAGTTATATTATGTAGCACAGTGTGGGTGACAGTGATCAGTGATATCTTATTATTCAGAGCAACTGCAACACTTCAATGCCATACAATACCACAGTAAAGAGTACCAGTACAGGGTATCAAGCTTTTATTACTCGGCACATTAATCGTATCTGATGTACCTGTTGGAGCAATGTTTGTTAGCACTACCTGAATGTTGCCACACAAAGTACCAGATTTCACATTAGTAGTATGTCCTTACATCTCACTCTGTTACTGTACACACTCTGGTCACAGCTTGACAAC
Source organism: Protopterus annectens (assembly GCF_019279795.1). NCBI lineage: Eukaryota > Metazoa > Chordata > Ceratodontiformes > Protopteridae > Protopterus > Protopterus annectens. The sequence goes on from NC_056728.1 coordinate 1,547,067,794, forward strand.
ATGGAGGTGTAGATGGGACATACTTGGCTTATTACTCTTATAACAGTTTGGGGAGTTGCTACAGTAACATGTTTGTTCTTATAGATGTGTGACAATCAGTTGTATGCCTTGCTTGCAGCCTATATGTCTGGGATCATCCCACTGATTTCCCAGGGGGACAGGTTGACAGGCAGCAGATATGGGCCAATATACTGGACATTCTGGACATATCTGTACAGTTGTGGGGTATGATTCTGTATGCAGACTACGTCCACTCCCAGGATTCAGACCATGGTTGTGTCTGCTAACACTAAAACACTGGCCATCACAGTTGTGTGTGCTATATGGATATTGCTCTATATCTCTTATCTGATTTCTGTGTATAATTCTCCTGTGGTTTTACATTCTGACCTTGCATTACATCACTCTTATACAGGATTTCCTAGACAGTTATATTATGTAGCAGAGTGTGGGTGACAGTGATGAGTAATACCTTATTATTTGCACCAACTGCAACACTAACAATGCCATATAATACCAAAGTAAACATTACCAGTACAGGGTGTCACTCTTATTTCTAGGCACAGTGTTCATATCTGATGTACCTGTGGGAGCAATGTTTTTAGCACTAAGTGACTGTTGCCACACAAATTACCAGATTCCACATTAGTATTATGCACATACATCTCACTCTGTTACTGTACACACTGTGGTCACAGTGTGAAAACAAGGGGGTGTAGATGGGACAAACTTGGCTTATTGCTCTCATAACAGTTTGGGGAGTTGCTAGAGTGACTGGTTTGTTCTTATAGATATGTTTCAATCAGCTGTATTTCCTGTTTGCAGCCTATACATCTGGGATCATCCCACTGATTTCCCAGGGGAACACAGTGACAGGCAGCAGACATGGGCCAAAATACTGGACATTCTGGACTTACCTGTACAGTTGTGGGGTATGATTCTGTATGCAAACTACTACCACTCTCAGGATTTGAACCATGGCTGTATGTGCTACAAATACAACAGTTCATGTCTCAGTTGTGTGTGCTATTTGGATTTTGTTGTCTGTTTTTTCACTGTTTTCTGTCTATGTCTCTCCCAGTTGTACTAGCTGACCTCTGGGGATTACACCAGTCATATACAGACATTCCTACATATTTTTAATTTATGTTGAACAGTGTGGGTACTAGTGCTTAATACAACAGTACTATTAAGTAATTGCAAATCTACATTACCATACGATACTAGAGTAAACACATGCAGTCCAGCAGTAAGGCCTTCATTGTCAGGCTATTATGCTTTCATTTACATACAACCTAAATGAGACTCTTCCTGCCATATTCTCTGGTGTATGCAGTACTTGCCTTATACAATACAGGTGATATACAGGCAATTGACTTACTAATACAGTTAGATTTATTTCTTATGATAATACATGCGAGAGTATTACTAACCTGCCTCATTTAGCAACCTCTCCAAGTGACAGCCATGGGCTCCTGGTTCACAGCCTGCTCACTTGCCACTGTGAAGGACATAAGAGGAATATTTAGCCATACCTATCCATAATATACATGACCTGGAAAATATTAAACAGGCAATGGAGTGATACTTAACACACTACTGGGACCTCCCCTGTCATCCTAGACTCTTGCATCCACTGATCCAAGAGATCCCCCTTTTGCCACTTCAGGTCGGCATCGTGATGCCTGACCTGCTCACCAGTTTGGGGTATGCCAGTGGCACTGGTGAGGTCATGGGTGAGATGGTCCCAGGCTTCTGATTTATATTGGGAACCACCCTGGTACTGGCCCTACAGCAGTCTCTGCTCATGGTCTTTCACAAGGAGTTCTGCCATGACTCTGGATTCCTGGATGCCCCAGCGCAGCACCCGAAAGTCATTCCCTCTCCCATTCCTGACATGGTGCCTGCAAGAGGAAGCTACAACCAGTTATGAGATGTATTCCCACCTGTTGGGTTTAAGTAGGGCTGATTTCCTGCACTTTGCTGTGATTGCCGGTTTTGAAAAGTCTAAGCTATGGGCAAACCTGCTTACACAAGTTTGGCATTGTTTAAAGGAGTATACCACTGGGCAAATTGAGTTAGCTGGCCTACACATTGCTTACACCTACTAAGCTGGCCTGTGCAATGCTTAGCATTGCTTAATATTTACTGCATTATATTTGCTTTTTGGCATTGATTTATAATTCATTACATGTTTAATAAATATATATATATATATATATATATATATATATATATATATATATATATATATATATATATATATATATATATATATATATATATATAGCTGGTATCCATGAGTTTTGTATACGTACACTGTATAGGGTCCATGTGTTTAATAGGGGACTTCAACACTCTGTTACAATTACACCTCACATCTGGGCTTACTTCAGTACTCCAGTTCACATATTTTTGTTATGTAGTAGGTTTTAGAATGTATGACTGTATACTGATTCCTTTCACATCTTCAGTTTGATTTTACTATAGTGAGGATTTGTTTGGTGATACCTCAATATTATGTACTGCTGTGATAGCTTGGTGGTTAGGTACTGTGACTATAATGTGTAGGGTCCTGAGTTCAAGCCCTGCAAGTCTGTTTATTTTGTTGCTGGGCAGAACAGCGGCTGTTGGATACAGAGTGATTAAGGTACTTTTAAGCACTTATAAGTGGGTTTGCATGAGGGTAAGCACTGCTAACCATCGGGTAAATATGCTTACAGAGAGTTAGCTTCAATATTGCTTAACCTGTGCGCGCATTGCTTACCCCCATGCAAACGGGCTTAAACCCACTTACTGGCACTTACATATGCTTACTCCCACTTACTACTGCTTAATAGTGTTTACACTTTCTTACTAGTGATTACTCCCGCTTACCACTGCACTAATTTAGACAGTAATGTCTAATGGTTCTTGGGAAGGTGGGAGATTTGGAAGCTGTATGGAGTTATCATTCATTACACATTTTACCTTCCATTTGTATCCCTGATTCATGTGTACATATACTGTATGGGGAACATGTGATTATTTGTAGACTTTGCAACATTATGAAACTGACACCTCACATCTGCATTTAATGCAGTACTCCAGTTCACAAATATATGTTAATTAGTAGGTTATGCAACTAAAAATATTAGTCATAATGTGATTTGACATGGAAAATGGAATGTGCTGCAATGGGATTCGAACTGAGAATGACTGCTCATAAGGTGAATGCTCTGCCCACTACACTATTGCTATACTGCTTTAATTGCATATATCTTGCTTTTTATCCTCTTCTGCCATTTAAGCTGCATTAACCGTAGCTAAGCGATGGGCATACCCGAGCACATATGGTTAAATTTAATCTGTTTCATAAAAAAAAGTATATATTTTTTGTGTTAACTATTGCTCTTGTACACGTGGGGGATGTTTCTGGGGGTATGCCTACACCTATGAGCAGTCTTGCTCATTCTTTTAGGGCTTTCTGCTGTTCTTCATTGCAGGGGCATGTATATTCTGAGAGCTCTGCCATCAGACACTCCCCCTGCACTCTTACACGCTCCGTGTAAGATCAGAAGCTCAGGCAGTGTGCCTTCATTAATATGCATGGTGCGCTGCCATCCTGCTAATAAATGGCCGCTTCCATGCAGGACTAAGCTAGTCCTGCATGGAAGAATAGTAAATCCAGGGGATGGTCTATAAAAGGGCGCTGTATCTATCTTAGTTAGCTAAAGCAGTAGTGCATCAGGTATCAGGTCTAAAAACCTTCCCTACTGTCCCTAAAGTAAGTGAAGTGAAATTATCCTTGAGGAACTGAGTTACTTTTTAAGAATGGATGGATGGGATAAAACATTAATGTTCTGCAACAAAATTAACTCTGAGCAAATAGGGCAGTTTTAGGAAAGACCTTTTGTGAAGTAAACCTACCAATGGTGGTGTCTAATATGAGTGACTGAGTCCACCTAGGTTATTAGTCCTCAGGTGTATTGAAAATTTCATTATGTCCAACATTTCTGCTAGTGAGTTAACAACGCCTCCTAGCAAACAACTGATGAGGTGTTGCATTCCTAATTGTAGCAGGCTTGACAGAAATTACCTGGAGAAGATAGTCAAGGAAAATTTACAGCTGATAAAAAAAATCTTTTCAGCTGAGTAAGTATACCAGTTTTTTGCCATATACAGTCATTTAAAATATTTTCTCACATTGCTTAGTTGTGGCAAATTCAGTACTGTGATCAAGCTACCCTGTAGCACAATGAGGAGGTTTACCTTTCCAGTGCTGTAGGCCTCAGTAAGACAAGGTACCAATGCCTATCATTCAAGGAATGAAGCAGCAAAATACAGGACCAGCACTGTAGGTGGAAATAAACAACTGTGAATGTTAACAAGCTTGGAAGTAATGATATATGAGATGTTACTGCAAACCAGTGAGCATTGTGTATCGAAATGCAATAATGCTTGCCGGGAGGAGAAAAGGGAAGTAACACAACATATTGTATTCACTGCTGTCTGTGGAATGTCTGTACTAGAATTAAGAGTAAAAAAGGGTTTGTTGGTTCCAGTTTTGCAATTCCTGTCATCAGGAAGGCAAAGTAAATCACATTACTTGGTATACTAGTGTTAAACTTGAGTTATATATTTGAGATTTGAAGTAGAGTGGTTCTAAAAAGCCATTGGTTGGATGTTGGGGAAGGGACAGTTGTTGTGCTTAGCTGGTATCTTCTTGTTTCTGTAGTGTTTCAAATAAAATGACAATAAAAAGAAAAAAGGTTGTGTGTTTCATTCTTTGCAACTTGAGTTTTAACCTAGCTAAAATTATTGCAACCATAAATGGCATGTTGCATTCTAATGCAAAATACTATACAACTCAGAATCTATGGTTTTCTTCCCTTTTGCAAGATTAAGGACAAAGTATTTACAATTTCATAAAGCTGTTAATGCAGTAGGTGGAGCTGTTTACAGTGTATTTTTTATGTATTTTCACTCTAGCTGCAACCATTCACCAAATCTCAGACCCCTAGACCGTTTGTGGCTATGTATATCCTTTATTATTTTTGGAAGCAGATGGCCTGATTAAAACCTTCTAATATTTATGAATGCATGCATCAGAAAAGAATTATCTGAACTAAAGAACATGCATAAGTGATAAGTGCCACATGTGAAGATATTCTAAAAGTTAAGTGTATTCTTGCATGACCTTCAGTTTCTGTACTGTTCTGTTCGTAGGAGCTTTATTACATTTACCATGAAATTATGGTTTTACTGTAATCAGCGAAGCAATGGGAGAATCTAATTTTTTAAAAAAGATTTTTTTTCCCTAAACTGAGGTATGTAGTATTCTGTGCACAGACATGAGGCTTGCAATGTTCTCTTTGGTTGTTATCTTTGCTATGATGCCAAAATGAAAATTAGTGACTGCTGAGTGTAAGGTTACAGTATCTTTTGTTTTTCCTTTGGATGTATGCTC